>NW_026936630.1:0-73401 GCF_032062105.1 Saccostrea cuccullata
ATCAATGCCAATGATGTCATTAGTGCAACTGGAGGAAATGGAGTTTCAACCAGTTCGAGGGCCTCTGAAGAAGTGTCTGGAAGGTAAGGTTAAGGACAGTATTTAATTTTCTCTTGAATGTAAACTTTTTGGAGGAATACATGTACAATTTATATACATTTAGCACAGCTACAGTCTGTGTCATAGTTTTATGCATTTACTGAATTACCATACTTTAGTTTAGATTTTTGTTCCATAAAAGGTACATGAACCTGTACATACTTTCATATATACAGAAAAGTTACTTTCAAGATGTCAAAAACTTTAACAAATTGAATTTCAAGAAAACTAAACCCACAGGAATTTGTAATCTATTTTTTTTTTCTGTTGAAGATCTTTCCTAATTGTGTATGATTTTATTTGCCTGACAGGGAATATAAACAGTTTCATTAGGACAAAACTTGATGATATATATCATTCTCTTGAATGTCATCTTTTATGCATCTTGAGTTTATATGTATCTACTTTACAACTCTTAATTTTCCAGTAATTCACCTTTATACTTCACTTTATTTCAGCATACAGAAATTAACAGAAAAACAAGAAACAGGCAAACGGAGAAGAAGAAGAAAGAAAAAGAGATGGAAGCACCTGCAGCCGAAGACGTAGAAGAAGAAATAGAGGAAGATGATGATGATGGCAATGATGGGGACAATGAAAAGGATGAAGATTTTGTGGCAGATGAGGAAGATGAAGAAGACGATGAAGAAGAAGGTGAAGAAGAGTCAGTGGGAGGGGGGAGTGTGGTGAATGACAATGCCAGTGTGTCGGGTAGTGTTACAGGTAGTGTAACGGGAAGTGTGGTGGAGATTTCAGATGATGATGGCTGACAGGGAAAGGGGGGATGAGGGGTGGTCAATGACATTGCTATAGTGGCAGATAGTGAAATGGAAAATGTGTTGGATATTTCAGATTATGAGAACTGACCAGGAATCTGTGTTTTGTATTATTAGTATTGAATATATATCTGTATAGATGAACTGTTAAAATTGTTAGGAATACTTGTATTAAATCATGCAAATATGCAAACTTGTGTAATGTCATTTGCATCCTGCAGGTGAATGATTTTCCAAAATCTGGAAAATTTTTGTTTAAAAAAATTAATAGTGTTTTAATGAACTTTGACTATGAGAGAAGTTACATGCCAATAGTAATTAATCACTGTAACTAATGTGATTGAATGAAAAAAATCTTTGAATCGTTACCTTTCAAGTACAAAATTTTGATAAGTAATTGAAGGTAATGACAAACGAAAATAAATTTTCTCAAGTATCCCTGCATAGCACACTGGTATAAAATTTGATAAAATCTAAAGAAAAAAAATAGAGGGATTTTTGCCACTACAACACGTATTCTGACTTCTAAGCAGAAGCAGAAATTTTCAAAGATGAATGCATTTCATTTGAAGAAGCATCAATGGTCCTCACAATTATGTTCAATAAAGCCCAGTTTTAACTTCAGAGTCCATGACCCCGAGGGGGCATGAATTTTAAAATTTTGGAAAATGTGTCCTTGCTTATCACAACTATTCACCTAGTTAGTCTGCTGAAAACGCAGGGGGAGAGAACATTTTCAAATGTACATGTATTAGCTACTGTACTTTCACTGTATGTGATCAACTGATCAATAGAGTCCCGTGAAGAACTGCACAGGTTTGGTAGAAGACCCAGTGCAATACAACCATGCCACAATTTACATGATTTGTAGAAGAAATTAATAAGATCTTGGAAACTGCAACTTCATATAGTATATCATGCAATTAAAAAGGTCACTGGAGTCTCTGGTGCCCCCAAAATAGTCATTAATTCCAGATAGAGTTGTCTCTCATTGATCCTTGAGAAAATATTTCTGGAACCAACAATAACTCTATCATCTTGTAGTAATTGTGTAAATGATTGTGGTACTACGTACATTTTATCACCGTCTCAAAATCAATCTGTGATTGTGAATACTTTCAAATTAGGTAAATTTTGACCAAGAAGTGCTATTTAAAGGGACATGGACAGTTTTAGCAAAGATTTCAAATTTATTTATCCATTTTTGCAAATATTCAACTAAGGTCTTTCTATATGATATTATCAAAAAGAAATACGCGCGCTAACTCTCGATTCCCGCCTACATTTTGCAACCATTTAATTCAATATAAATGGCAATTTGGCCATAAATTCTTTGTTTAATGCAAGGAATAGTTCAGTAAAAATTGATGAATTGTCTTGATACCAGCTCTAAATAGTAAACCATCCCTAATTCCAGCTCTTGAAAAAAAGGGGGGGGGGTATACGATATTTTCCATTGAAATACGGAGTTTCAGGCATCACCATATTTTGAAATAGTCTTGGATGTGATTAAATGTTCCTTATATCTTTTCTTATGTTTTAGGCTAATAAATAAAACATAAATATATTAATAAAATATAATGTTTCATGAAAATCCATATAATTATCTATAAAAAATATTTTTAAATTTATCGAATTTGTTAACTTTTGAAAATTGACTTGGAGGTAGGCGGGAGAACAATACTATCGTTCGCAGTTTTTTGAATTTCATTTGTTGGAAATAGATAGATTTGGAGCTCCAAACCTTTGTTATATAAACAGGGTCCGGCAAGTGAAGTTTAAATTTTTATTTAAACAGGGTGCGTGTCATGTTTTTGTTTATACAGATTAATATACTAATATATGTTCTTGCAAAGCAGATAATTTCAATAAAGAAGTTAATTCTAAATACGATCGATTAGACATTTTTTAGTGATTTGCTGAATTTCATTTTGTTGTAAATATATTTTCTATATGTGAACAAAAACAAGGCACGAGCCTTGTATATATTCTGAAGAACTATTAAGTCCTGTATCTCGTTTGTTAATTGATTGAATTTTTGCTGATCTGAAGATGATATCATAGTTAGGAATTGTAAACATTAAGATTGGTTTTGAAAATTCAGTTGAAACTGTGTCCGTGTCCCTTTAAGGTTTTCAGCGGGCATTGTCGTGTTTATAGTAAAAAGTTATGTTCTTATCATATAGTTAACTAATTCCAATGATATCTTGGATGCTCAAGAAAACTTTACACCCGTGCAGAAAGTTTTATCCGAACTGAAAAAAAGAATTAAGAGTTGATAATTGTAAAGTGATTTTAACAGGTTCTTTTAACCTGACTGAAATGTGGAAGAGGGAAAAAGGAAAGGGGTTCAATTTATACAGGAGGTATAATTTTAAATTTTATTGGAAATTAAAGAAAAAAAAACCCCAGATGATTAAATTGAACAAAGAATATTTTCAAATCTAAAAATAAAAAAGATTACACTTCCCTTTAATCATTTGATGAACGAAAAACTCAAGGTTGTTGAAATCCAAGAATAAATTTTTTTGATCGAACAAGTTTTGAAATGAAAACACCATATGCAGGTGACAGTGGGGTATTTCTACATAAATAAGAGAATTTGAATGATCGAGACGCTTAAATAATCTCGTTTGTCATCAGGTGACGGTAGGATATTTGTTCATAATTAAGAGAATTAGACGATCGAGACGCTTAAATAATCTCGTTTGTCATCAGGTGAGAGTGGGGTATTTGTACATAAATAAGAGAATTTGATGATCGAGACGCTTAAATCACCTTGTTTGTCATCAGGTGACAGTAGGATATTTGTACATAAATAAGAGAATTTGACGATCGAGACGCTTAAATCATCTCGTTTGTCATCAGGTGACAGTAGGATATTTGTACATAAATAAGAGAATTTGATGATCGAGACGCTTAAATCATCTCGTTTGTCATCAGGTGACAGTAGGATATTTGTACATAATTAAGAGAATTAGATGATCGAGACGCTTAAATAATCTCGTTTGTCATCAGGTGACAGTGGGATATTTGTACATAAATAAGAGAATTTGATGATCGAGACGCTTAAATCATCTCGTTTGTCATCAGGTGAGAGTAGGATATTTGTACATAATTAAGAGAATTAGACGATCGAGACGCTTAAATAATCTCGTTTGTCATCAGGTGAGAGTGGGGTATTTGTACATAAATAAGAGAATTTGATGATCGTGACGCTTAAATCATCTCGTTTGTCATCAGGTGACAGTGGGGTATTTGTACATAAATAAGAGAATTTGACGATCGAGACGCTTAAATCATCTCGTTTGTCATCAGGTGACAGTAGGATATTTGTACATAATTAAGAGAATTAGACGATCGAGACGCTTAAATAATCTCGTTTGTCATCAGGTGACAGTGCGATATTTGTACATAAATAAGAGAATTTGATGATCGAGACGCTTAAATAATCTCGTTTGTCATCAGGTGACAGTGGGATATTTGTACATAAATAAGAGAATTTGACGATTG
Organism: Saccostrea cuccullata; assembly: GCF_032062105.1. Lineage (NCBI taxonomy): Eukaryota > Metazoa > Mollusca > Bivalvia > Ostreida > Ostreidae > Saccostrea > Saccostrea cuccullata. The sequence continues at coordinate 4,389 of NW_026936630.1, forward strand.
AAACGCTTAAATAATCTCGTTTGTCATCAGGTGACAGTAGGGTATTTGTACATAAATAAGAGAATTAGACGATCGAGATGCTTAAATAATCTCGTTTGTCATCAGGTGACAGTGGGGTATTTGTACATAAATAAGAGAATTTGATGATCGAGACGCTTAAATCATCTCGTTTGTCATCAGGTGACAGTGGGGTATTTGTACATAAATAAGAGAATTTGATGATCGAAACGCTTAAATCATCTCGTTTGTCTTCAGGTGACAGTGGGGTATTTGTACATATATAAGAGAATTTGACGATCGAAACGCTTAAATCATCTCGTTTGTCATCAGGTGAGAGTAGGATATTTGTACATGAATGAGAGAATTAGACGATCGAAACGCTTAAATAATCTCGTTTGTCATCAGGTGACAGAGGGATATTTGTATATAAATAAGATAGTTTGACGATAGAGACGCTTAAATAATCTCGTTTGTCATCAGGTGAGAGTAGGATATTTGTGCATAAATAAGAGAATTTGACGATTGAAACGCTAAAATCATCTCGTTTGTCATCAGGTGACAGTGGTGTATTTGTACATAAATAAGAGAATTTGACGACCGAGACGCTTAAATCATTTCAGGTGACAGTGGGGTATTTGTGAGAATTTGATGATCGAGACGCTTAAATCATCTCGTTTGTCATCAGGTCAGGTGACAGTGACGACCGAGGCTTAAATATTTGTGAGAATTTGACGACCGAGACGCTTAAATCATTTCAGGTGACAGTAGGATATTTGTACATAAATAAGCAAATTCTGATGATCGAGACGCTTAAAGAGGTTGGGTGGTCGTGGCCATTTTTAGACTATTTTGATCTCCATTAGAAGAAGAGCTCGATATAAAGATATAATAAAATGATCAAATTTTAAAACTAAAATTTATGAAATTTTTCTTTGCCAAATTGTAGTTGACAGCTTAAGATATCATATCCCAAAATTTAAGTTCTAAATCTGGTGTTTAATAAAGATAATTTGTTGATCCCCATCCTCCTTGAGTTTATTTATTTGTCATGTACAATTTAGTTGTTAGTTGGCACTTATCGTCTGTAGTCAGTAAAACATTTCAAATATGAAACAAATGTGGCAGAATATGTGTTTTCTTTATTTCAATTTTTGTATACAATGCATGTATATCAGATTGATATATGAATGAAAGTAACCACAGTTGTGTATTGTTAATCGATGATGTCGATATACATATTCTAATGTCTAATTGAAGGCAACAGCACTTTCCTTCTTCCCATGTAGAAGTTTTGAATAAAGTCTGCTTCATGGGATTATAAAAACAGGTCATCTAATAATAGAGCACAATTTTTAGAAGCACAGCTGAAGTCTAATCATCTAATAATTGAGCACAATTTTTAGAAGCAAATCGGAAATTTAACAGTTTGTTGAAAGACCTGGTCTCGGATGACTACATACATGTATATGTTGTCATTCAGGAAACCAACCGTCCTTTCAATATCAACTTCCTTTCTAAGGAGGGAATTCTTTAAAATCAAATGTCAGTTTTGAAAATTTTTAATTTTCCCAACTACCAGAATGAATTTGAATTATCATATTATGAAAATCCTTACAAACAAAGTAACAAATAGGGTTCCAGAAAATGTTCTACCAAGCCTCTTTCTTTGCTTCTCAATAAAATATTAGCAGTAGTGAAGGAAAAACATGAGGAGTACTGTGGAACAATGTATTCAAGAAGTGGTGTAGATTAGATGTGGATAATGAACTTTTGGAAAATTTGAAATCACAAAATTTTATCAAAAGCAACATCATTAATCGTACAACTTTTCAAAATTATTAACAATTCCCCACGATAAATTAAAGTCGGATCTTTTCTGATATCATTGGCAGCTGCTTTTGTAATAAAATTCGATACACAGGAGCATGCTCTAAGTATTAACAATTTTTAAAACGAGATAAGTTATTGAAAAACAAGTTACTGAAACAAGAATATCAACAGTCTCGACTAAAGTCATCATTTTGCACACTGATATTTTGTCAGCAAATACAAATTATCATTAAGTCAAATGCTGACTAACGGTTTTCATACTTATTGTTAGACCTTACATACACCTGAATTGACGACGGATATTTCCGTTTTTTTCATAATGACATGGAGCACATAGCGGGAGTGATCGGTCGGCAGGGGACGCTCACGCCTCCATGGCACCTTATCTTACCCCTGATGGATGTCCGTGTTTGATACATCCTATTTTGTATTGTTGGACTATTGAGCTTGAATGCTTTTCGTTATCTCGATATATTTGATTTCAGAATACCTTTTTATGAAGAACGAGAGTGATCATTATCTTGGTAAATTTGTTGATGACCAATCACAAGATAGAAAAATTTCCGACCCACAATGTAACTGAAACAGCAGTTGTTTATGAGTTCAAAATGTCTTGTTTTTATTTATCGTTAGAAACGGATAGAGAAGTGAAGAAAAGTGGTACGTTTTGATGTTAACAACTTTCGAAAAAAAAAATTTCAATCGATTTCAAATTTCAGTATAGGTAGGGTATTTCTACAAAAATGCACTTTGCTTCATCATCCCTATGATTCTACACTAAGTCTTAAATAAATATTGTAACCTTAGATTTAGTAAAGTCTGTATTAAAGGAAACTGGAGTTCCTTTTTAACAAGTGTATGACAACGTTTGACATTTGAGATGGTTACTTAAATTAATGCTTAAGGGGGATGTACGGCCACTTTTAGTGCAGTGAGAGCAAAATGTAAACATTTCTTCAAATGGCTAAAATACATTATATTTTGATCAAATTTTAAGTCTTTTTGATAAAGATACAATAAATATGCATAACAAAATGCATGTTGTGCATATATAATCTATACTTTTGCAGAAAAATGCTTTTGATATGCTCCTTAGAACTGCGCAGCTACAGAATTCAGCAGAGCCTTAAAAAATCCAAAAAAATATGCAAACTGTGCATTGATGGTCTCTCTACAACCATTTGTTGAGAAAATGTCTAAATTTTGCACTTTTAAATGATAATTTCAAGTTCAAAACAAGGTACCATTGTCTTCCAAAAGAGTGTAAAGAACCATGAAAGTAGTTCATGGATAGCAGCACGTGGTCTATTTTTAGCACAGAATTTTGTTTTCCAGACCTCTTCTTAATATGGAGGGAAATAACATCTTTAAATGTAGAAGAGAATTACAGTTGCAAAATATTTCAAATAATATGAACACTTTTAAAAGAGGAAAGGTGTTATAGTGTGGCTTGAAGTAATTTATTTTAGTATTATTATCCATGCCAAGAAAACCTTAGCATTCTCTCCGTATAGCAAACTTAATAAAAGCCGAATTAACATTAATCTGTGATTCTTCCCCTGGGAGACGCGCGGAAACAATTAATGTCTGCAGTTTTGAGGGAGGGATCTTAAAATTTACTGGGTTAAAATTATAGGTAGAATATTAGTTATTTAGAAGCCTTTGCCCCCCCCCCCCTCTTGTCTTTTTCGGGTGGGGGGGGGAGAATGCAAATAATTATAGTAAAGTAATTCTTTAATAAAATAAGCTGCCTTTCAATTTTTTTTACGTAATTCAATTTCAAAATATTTTTTCTCAGTACAAATAAATTGACATCGGGTAGTTGTGGAAGTACCGCGTCGAAATACAGATAAAAGAGTACCAAATTTCCGGAAGTTTACACCATTTCCTGGTTGAACAAGATGGAGACGAGTACTGAATGGGTAGACGTTACCCGATTGGCTATGTGTATATTTTCATTTTAAAGTGAATTTTTTCTTTTGATTGTTTGTTAAACGTATTTTGAAAATAAAGATATTTGACAGTAACTTTTTAGGGTATTTGTACTAATTCCTGGGGTAGAAGTTTATTTTTTCTTTAACTAAGAAAGCTTAAAACCTAGGATCCACCCCCCAAAAGTCTGTTGCCGTAAATTGTCTTGCTGGCGTTTTGGGAATATGGCTGATTTGCATCAATTACACTTTTATTGACTCAATCGCTGTCGAAATCGGACGAGATTTCTTGGCATGGAACAGCTGTTATATAGTTTACGTATTGATATAAAAAAAATTTAAACTCTTTGATTCCAGGCAAGGAAAAAATGAGCACCATCAAAGTTAAAAATTAAGAGTTTGTAAGTTTGCCACAGATAAATTATATTATCTATTAAAATTTAATTATCTACAATAAAACACAAAAAAATTTTCCGGATTTTTTTTTTTATTTTTTTTGACGATTAAAACTTCAGACTCCTGTGGATAGCCAACACAAGTTCTATAAATAGCATATGCTGAAGCACAGGAGTCTGTAGTTTAAATCGTCAAAAAAAATTAAAAAAAAAATCCGGAAAAAATTTTTTCCTACCCTTAACTAAAAAAACCGGGTTTTTTTAGTTAAGGGTAGGAAAATTTTTTTCCGGATTTTTTTTTTTTTTGACGATTAAAACTTCAGACTCCTGTGGCTGAAGTTTTGATCCTTGTTTGTGATGTCACAATCTGAAAATGACGTCATTATTCTGGTACTTTTTGACTCAAAAATGGTTGTCTCAGTGGAACTCGTGGCACATGTTTATCTTAGAAATGACTTTGAAGTAGCGTATAAGAATTTGTTCATTTTAGTGAAGGAAGGCAGATGGTTAAATATGATACTTGATGTTCCCCGGTGAAAGCAAGTTTGAAAAGGGATGTGTTTTTAATAAAGCAATATACTATCAAAGACCTTCAATTAAAATTTTACACTTTGAAAAATACTTGAATATTTCAACAATAATATAAATATCAAATACCTAAGATATTGAATGTTTACTTTTTAATCACCCCTCTATTGTGTCAAATAAACATGCATTTATAATTTTCATCACAGAGGAGCAACAGTTGAAAAGGCATGAAATCATTCAGAGTGGGTTAGGAGATTTAATGAATAATTTTTTTTATTTCCCCAAATTTTTTCAAAATTACAACTGTACAAAGAAAAAGAGAAAAATATCAACCTATAAACATCTTTAAAATGATGTTTGGTGGCCCCCCAACTAGGGAAAAATTTTTGGGGTCCGAATTTATAGGTGAGAAAAAAATCCTAAAAATTTAAACAGAATTGTTTACGGAAGAAAAAGAAAAAAAATATCGTGTAATGGAATGCTAAAAAAATGAGTCGGGTCATTTCTAGGCAGTAGATCGGGAGAGAGGGCAACCAAATATTTTTATAACAAGTGGTATTATAAGGCTAGTACATTTTCCCAAAATACTTAGTAATGCTTTTTTTTTTTTAATCTTTGACACTATTTTAAAAAACAAACATAGGATTTTCGGGGGGGGGGGGGGGGGGGGGTTAACACTATTTTTTTTCCCGATATAGACATAGCATATATGCAAGGGATTTCTTTGCAAACATTGTGCTCGTTTCAAATTTCATAAAACAACTCATTATATTTTATCAAGCTTCGTATATGTTCAATGAGCGAGAGCTTACAACGTTGTCAACATAATGAGACATGAGGGTTTTTTGTGCCCAAAACATTACTCCATACAATGTGTGGGTCATTGCAAACATTCTAGCTATTTATGTGAGGTGCCTGAAGGATATCCTTAACTGCCATTTTTTTCTATCTAACTTCTAAACAAAATAGACATATGTACCAACTTTTCGAATGTAAGACATGTAATTACAATTTATTTTTCATGCACTGCATATTGTTTAACATTTTCAAATTAAATGCAAAGATCCTCCTTGCAGTGCCCCATATAAAAATCCATCGCCACAGCAAAAAGACCCACCAAAACACATATGTTTAGGACATTTTTATTTTTTTTTTTAGTTTTAAAAAACCAACAAATTATCAAGATTTTTCTATAAAAATTGAATATAATCATGGTAATCAACGGATTTATCCACAGCAGATATATGCACATGCCAACCTTGTTTAGGGAAAATATTAAAGAGGAATTTCGAGTTGATAACAAAAGTTTTTCCCGATTTGCTGGAGTGAGGTTAAAATCGCGTTTTTTCATTAATCAGACGATGCGATGCAACAAATAAAAGTATAAGAAAAAACCAAGATTATTACTTAGTAATTTCTTGCTTGATGTTATTAGGGTCGATTTATTCAAAATCATTGTTATTCGAACTCTGTGTGACAGAGGAATGGCGGACCAAAATAAACACATGGCCTCAGCAAGACACCCATATAAAAAATCAAATTTTCAAGAATTATGGATAATGACAAAAAAAAAACGAAACAAATGGTTGTAGCCATATTACAATAATCAAACTAACTCCATTTTCAATGTTTTTTCATCTCGTGAATGCTGTAGCTGCGCAGTTCTAACATGATTAATTTTCTTCAAATTTAAAAGAAAAATAAACGTAATTGTTTACGTTTTTGGCTAACAGTAGGTAATTAGGCATTAGCACTTTGAGTAACTTTGGGCTAGTTTAGAGAGTATTAAGCGCATTCTTGGTATTTTTAGTTTACACCAGACTAGATCCAATATGGCTTGTACACCCCCCAAAAATCCAAAGAAACCCTAAAAAATTTGATATCACAAGATTATTATCAAACTTGGTACCTTTAAAACTATGTAATTTCTACACTTTTTTTCTACCCTTTCCCGTGAAAATGAAAGACCAGGATTTTTGACGTAAAAGATAGTCATTGCTTCAATTAAAATGAAAATTCTAGATTTGTAAATCTTGTCACTGGTCCCCTGCAAGCTTATTTTGTCCAAAAAACCATTATGACTCTACTCTGGTTATAAAAAACAGCATCCTTGCAAGCCAGAGGTCCTGAGTAGACACGTTGCTGTTTGACCCCATATATTTTTTCAATATATGTGGGCTTGCTTCTCTCATTGAGAAGCACCAATGAAATTAAAGCTTTCAAAACAATAGTCAGATAAGGATTCAGCTGACATCTCAAATGCATGTATTACAAGTTGTTTGTCAGAGAATGGCTCAATATGATTGATTGAGAGATAAGAAAAACAATCAGGTTATACAATTTTTCCTAAAATTTTGCTACAGTCACCCCACAGATATTGAATGAAATATGCCATGGGTCAAACGGCAACGTGTTGACTAAACCCACGGCTTGCGAGGATGATAAAGAGATACTTGAGCTTGTCATAAACAATTTATATGTACATTGTTATCCAGAAACAAGAATACCAACATTCTCGTCAAATGTATCATTTCTCAAGTTCTATGGTCAAGTAATACCCCCCAGCAAATGCAATCTTTTATTAAGTATAAGGCTGATTGACGTTTTTCATACTAATTATATTAGGCCATTATTTACAAAATGAATTGTGTACCGAGTTTTTTGTTTACCAGGTCAGGGGAAAGGGGTAGATGACAGGTGTGAAAATTCAACAACAGGTACCACTCCTTTTGACACCCATCTTATGAACGTGTTTGCACTGCTTTTCTGGCACCTGATCTCTCCTCTGTTTTCAAATGAGTGTGTTTGCTCTGCTTACAGTTTGTTTGAAACATTCAAAGTATATTTGCTTATATGTCTTATATATTAGGTGAAAGGGATTTAAAAACCATATATTTCTTTCCTCATCACAATTGTACAATTTTAAAAAAGAAATGGTAAAGTGTGTTTGAAAATTAGCAGGGACTATATTTTTGGCGGAATGGTGGTGTATGAAATATCTTCTTTTCTGCCTCTTAAAATTATGATAGAACAATGAATTTATTTATAACTTTTACTCAATGGAAGACTTGGAGAAATTTTCAAATGTAAGTTAAATTAATAATGAGGGACTAAACTTTCAAAGTATATCAAATAAATATGATTTTTCAAACAAACTGACCTTTGTTAGGTTTTAAACGCTTCCTATCAAGGTGCAGATTTGAGCCTGAAAAATCCATAAAAAGTATTTTTTCTCTAGTGAACCATCAAAACTTTTTGTTTTTGTATCATTTTGTACATTTATAAGACTACTTTATTATATATGTGAAAATAAGAAAAAGTTAAATATAGGAAGCATCTGAAAATAATTATTATATCCTAAAAAATAAGAAAAACAGAGAAAATTTGGATCAGCCAATATCCAGTTTTGTTAAATTATATATGTATATTTGGTAATACTGATAGACCCATATAGTAATATGTTTTTATGAAAAAAGAGCAATCTTTACACTTTTGAAAAAAAGGGGTATAATGTTTGGCAACAGTATTTTTTTTTATTCTTAATGTCACGGAAAAAGATAATGACCTTGACCTGACCTTGCCTCTAATATAAAATGGTCAAATTTAATCTCACTGATACTATCACTTACTGATATTTCTTCTTATTCGTGAGAATTTTATTAATTTTTAAATATTAGAAATATGAGAAAATCCCACCTTAAGTCAAATGCTGACTAACGTTTTTTCATACCTATTGTTAGGCCTTATATACACACTGAATTGACGACGACCATATTTCTGTTATTTCCTGATCATGACAAGGAACACACAGCGGGTATGATTGGGCGGAGGGGGGGCTCACGCCTCCATGGCACCTGATCTTACCCCCAGGTGTCCTGTTTGATACCTCCTATTTTGCATTGTTTAATGGACTATTGAGCTTGAATGCTGTTCGTTATCTTCATATATTTGATTCCAGAATACCTTTTATGAAGAACGAGAGTGAACCTTATCATGGTAAATTTTGTTGATGACCAATCACAAGAAAATAAAATTTCCGACCCCCATTTTAATTAAAGCAGCGGTTGTTTATAAGTTCAAAAAGTCTTTATTTTAATTATCGTTAGAAACAGATGTATAAGTGTAGAAAAATAGTACGTTTTGATGTTACCAATTTTAAATAAAGTTTTTTTTCATTCAATTTCAAATTTCAATATAGGTAGGGAATTTTTACAAAAATGCACTGTGCTTCAGTATCAGTATGATTCTACACAATATTTAGCCTTAGATATAGAAAATCTGGCAAAGGATACCGGAGTTCCCTTTTAACAAGTGTATGACAGCATTTGATATTTGAGATGAATACTTTGTTTAATTAATGCTTAAGAATCCAAAAATAAAAAATTTGATATCAGAAGATTTTACCAAATTTGGTAGCTTTAAAACGTATGTAACTTTTTCACTTTTATATCCACCCCTTCCCACAATAAATAAAAGCCAGGATTTTGAGTAAAAAAATAGTCATTGCTTCAATTGAAACGGAAAGTCTAGGTTTGTAAATCTTGTCAATGGTCACCAACAAGCTTATTTTGTCCAAAAAAATCCATTGTGACTCTACTTTAATGGTTGATATAAAAACCTCCCCGGGGTCCCAAATCAACACGTTGCCGTTTGACCCCTGGTATATTTCTTTCAATATCTGTGGGCTTGCTTCTCTCATTAGAAGCACCAAAGAAATTAAAGCTTTCAAACAATAGTCAGATAAGGATTCAGCTGACATCTCAAATGCATGTGTTACAAGTTGTTTATCACAGAATGGCTTAATCTGATTGGTTGAGGATAAGAAAAACAATCATGTTTTACAATTTTTCCTAAAGACGTCGCTACCAGCCCACAGATATTGAATAAAATATGCCATGGGTCAAACGGCAACGTGTTGACTCAGGACCACTGGCTTGCGAGGATGATAAAGCAGATTCTTGAGCTTGTCATAAACAATTTATATGTACATTGTTATCCAGAAACAAGAATACCAACATTCTCGTTAAATGTCATCATTTCTCAAGTTCTATGGTCAATGTAATGACCTCCAGCAAATGCAATCTTTTATGAAGTATAAGGCTGATTGAGTTTTTATATAATTATATTAGGCCATTATTTACAAAATGAATTGTTTTTTGTTTACCAGGTATGGGAAAGGGTAGATGACAGGTGTGAAAATTCAACAAAGGTGACCACTCCTCTCTGACACCTATCTTATGAACGTGTTTGCACTGCTTTCTCTGGCACCTATTCACCTTGTTTTCAGATGAATGTGTTTTCTCTGCTTTCATTTTGTATTGTTTAATAATATTTTTTAGTATCGCTAACTGTTTGTTGTCTACCTATCATTCAGTCCTCCAGAGGGTCCAAATTGGTAATGTATTAGTATATATTGAGAATATAGTATTATTTTGTATATAATATCGCATATTTGATGGATATCCAGCAAGTAAACTGTTTGCATCAAGAATTAAAAAGGCTCAAGGGGGGGAAATAATTTGGTCTTTTTTTTTTTTTTTTTTTGAGGTTTCATTTTCCGTATTGAAAATTTGTTATTCCTTGACATTTTAATTAAGGAAAACTTAACTTGGCCATATTATTTAAATTTGGTTTCCCGTTTACGCTTTATAATCCGCGAACGGATTATAAAAAAACGTAAACTACCCAAACCAGATTAACTCGATAATATGGCCAAGAATTAAAGTCATTCCTTATAATTTAATTTTAAAATAATTAAAAACTTTTGATGTAAAATTGTGTCGCTTTTTATCAGTTCAAATTTACCGCGCAATAATACAGTCGTAGTAACGGAAGTATTTGAAGCGAGGGGGGGGGAATAAAAACATAGATCTAGCAGCCATGATGTTTGTTTACATGAGGTAAGAACGAGTAATTGTTTAAAGTTGAAGGTAATTTATTAAATCTGAAATTTTCCATGGGTTTCGAGGACTGGAAATAGGGGATTGCATGGATATAATGATTAAGCTGGTCGTCAAGGGGGGGTTCCCCATACCAAACCAAAATACAAAATGTTTTGCGTTCCTTTTTGGAAATCAACCAATGGGGGCAGAATACAAACAAAATTAAATTATAGACAAATAAATGATAGCAATCAGTTAATCAGTTAAGAAAGCCTCTACAAAACTTATATATACAGTTAGGACTGAGGTTCTAGTATGGATTAACTTAACAATTCAATTTCACTGAAAATTGTCAAGTTTATCTAAAAAATTTCTTTATCATGAGTAAATAGGCGACAAGCTTAATAAATGTGATAATGAAAAAAAGATCCTCATGTCGGGCATAGTTGGTCATTACCTGAGAAACTCTTCTGCTTAACGTATTGTAATAAGTACTTAAGTGGCCTTTGATTGCCAGTTTGATTCAGAAGTTCGGCACAATAACAGGTCATTTATGGATGAATAAAAATCGACAAACATTTTGCACTGAGTAAACATGAAGCATTTCCTAGTTGGGGTTCAGGTGGGGTGTGGACTTAGGATTTCCGTTGTTTCAGCGATCTCAGCACCTTCGTAATAACGCCAAAATTACATCCTCGCTAGAATTTGCTTTTAAATGTTAATACTTTATTCGTTACTTTGATTAAAAGTTACCAAGGCTTATTAGGTTAAAATCTTTTCAACAACCTCATTTAAAGCCACCATTTGTACATTCTATGGCTTTATAAAGATCTTGTTAGCAAACATAACCTATCATTTGGTCTTGTTTTGCTGTCGTAGTTCAAATCAATTATCATGCCTTTGTTTTATTCCCAATTTGATTACAGGCTGTCCGTCTACCTACCAATACATATGATTGATATCGAATGTGACCAGGGGATGCTTACCCTGCTACAACCTATCCAACGTCTGTTATTCTAAGGGTCTATGTTTTTCCCGTTCAAGATTTTTATTGATAAGTATGTAATTTTTTTTAGTTTGGTGATTACTTTTCATCATTTTAATCTTTTCACTGGGTTTTGTAAGTGTTATGCGTTATAGTGATCAGGTTAAAAATGAATGAGGGGCTGTTATACAAAAGAAATTACGACTAAGACCAAAAATTTTGCTTGTTTTAAAAATTAATAATTTTGTCTAAATTTTCAAGCTTAAAATATCTTTAAACATTATTTTAAAAAAAAATAAAATGAAGGAAATAACGAACAGTATTCAATATCAAAGTCCATAAAATAGTACAAAATAGGAGCAGAGCAAAAACAGACTCCCAACACATCAGAGGTGGGATCAGGTGCCATGGAAGAGTAATTCCCCCCACCGGTCACACCCGCCGTGTGCTCCTTGTCATGATCGGGAAATAACGGAAAAATCCGTCTTCAATTCAGTGTTTAAATAATGGACTAACAATAAGTATGAAAAACGTCAGTCAGCATTTGACTCAATGATAAATCGTATTTGCTGACAAGGTCATTGTATCGACCATAGAACTTATGAAATGATGACTTTAAACGAGACTGCTGATATTCTTGTTTCATCAACTTGTTTGTCAATAATTAACCTCGTTTTAGAAATTGTACAAAATGTAGAGCATGCTCTTGCGTATCGAATGCACTGAGATATATAAACTCCATATGCAGGTGATGAAGGTATATTGCTGCATAATTAAGGGAAGTTGACGATAGAAAAGTAAAATTCATCACGTTTATCATAGAGCTTGGTTGTTAGATTACCATTAGCGTCTTTTTCATTTTTTTTAATTTAAATAAATAGGAAAATTATAACAAATTACATTTTTTGTTTTTGTGTAAAAAAATATTTATTTGTAAATGGGGCCCCCGAATTCTAAATATTTACAAAAATTACACATAACTGTTAATTTATAGGCTATCTACAGCTTTTTTAAAGCGGCTAAAAAGAAACTTGTTGCCTCTTGCTAATTATCAGAGGAGTAGATGGATATCATTTTATCTAGAACATTTAATAAAAGATTAAACGAGTGAGTCCAGAATTCAATTCATAATTAATTTACTTTGTGACATTTAATTAAAGCTCTATTTGTGTTAGTTCTTCGATTTTCGGTATTTTAAGGAAATTTAAGGGGGGTTTTATAAATAAATTCTTTTCTTAAATAAAAAAAAAAAACAAGAAACAGTGGTTTACTGTTACATTGCCTTTAAAAACCATATCTTAGTGTCTATAAAGTACAAAACGTCAGATACAACCAAATCCATAAAACCGGTATTCTCCTTTCTCAGTTGCACAAAAAATAAATTAATTTTAAGACCTTTGCGTCCAAAAAAAAAAAAAAAAAAAAAAACAGATTTCCGACTTTTTTTGGGAAAAAGCATTTGGGCTTGAATACCAAAAAAAAAAAGCAAAAACAAAACCATTGTATAAAAAAGTAACAATACAACTAAAAAACTCTGTTTATTCATAAATTAGAGGGGATGGGAAAGGGTTTAAGAATACAAAAGTTTATATAATTTGCATTAAAAAGAAATAAGACAATCATGCATGCATTTGACAATGGAATCTTGCGAAGGAAATTTATGTGGTTGAAGTGCTGTTACATTATTGTAGTTACCTTTGTTCACATTTTCAGTTATTTAGCTGGAAAGGCATAAAGAAACTATGAAATAATTCATAGAAATATGTTCTAAAGAACTTTAGATTTAACCATATCTTAAAATTGTTCCACTATTAGGACTATCATTCGTTCCTGACCTTATCCCTTGAATTTGCCTTACATCGTGTGGAACGAAGGGCATTGGGTTTCCAAAATACTTTCCTTTTTTCTTACAGACATAAAAGAGGGAAGATAAACCCCGTCCTGATTTTCGGGGACATTCGTTCAGATATTCTTAAGATCAAAATGTCAATTTCCGAGGACAGTTGTTCAGTTTCCGTCTCCACGCTTCGTCTTTTAATATCTGACTTAGTACTTTTAGGTTAGGATCTTGAATTGTGGAAATGAAATTCATGAAAACGATTTTGGGAAAAACTACGTGACCCTGATGTTGCCATGATCGTCGTACAGATTGTGATGGCGAAACAGAAGACATTTCTGTAGAAATGATCGTGGCATCTGAAAAAAAAAAACAAAAATATTTAAAACAAATAAAATCTCAAATAAGAAAGTTTAATACTAGACTAAGTAATAACATAACGGTTAAAACTTTTAACTTTTAAGGACTTTTTTAGGAAACACCATTACCTTTTGAACATTAAAACTCTTATACTAATTTTATATACACTGAATCTTAAAGTACACATGGTTTTTTACTCTTTGTAAAAATATGCCTTACCTATTCTGTACATTTAAACACAAATGTAACTGAGTTTTAATGTTGTTTGTATTGTATATATGATGACATACAATTTTACTCCTACTTATTAGCTGTGCGTAATATGATAATTTACGTTATGGCAAATGTCCTTAATTAGGGTCCCCATTCCTCAGATAATTAAGAGAATCTCATTGGATGAATAAAAAGAGTAGTACCCATTGTTGACAGATTATTTGTAAAGACACACCAGTAGAGACCATTAATGGAAAGTCCGTCTAATGAATGATATGTCATTGATTGTTTTTTATAAACTATTAGGATCTCAAAAGCAAAACCCTTTTTTTGTTTAGAATTTTTTTTCCACTTCTATTTTTTTCTAAACTAAAGGCCCGAACAAAAAACCTTATAATTTATATAACTTTTTTCAATACATATAACTAATGTTGAAAATGGAAAAAGTTACTGTGTATTTGTGTTGTATTACCAATCAGATGCTAGAATACATAACATTGTAGATTATGATATTATGTCATATAATTTGAATAGTACTTGAATAAGTTACAACATAGTACAGTGACAATATTAATTTTTTAACAAAGTAATTTAAATGGACTTTTCAGTGACTAGATGTCAATTTTATGTATGCTCATGTACAAAAACACGTGTAACCTGAAAAACAAAGACAGTTTCTATTTGTTCCCAAGTCTTCAAAAAAGATTAATTACTCTTTCCACAATTTGCTTTTTGAAATCTAAAAAAAATGTGAATAATGGGTGGAAACACCATGTTTAATCATGACACGAAGGCAGGGATTCTAATCATTTCCTGTGACAAGAGCCAGGGAAATTTTCGATTTTTCTTTTTCTGTCACTAATTAAGATTTATATACCAATTCCTTAACAGTCGCAATTGACTAGCTACACCATAGTTTTTTAAATTTTCCCTTTTTTAAAAATTTTTTGCTATGTTATAAATATTTGTATTTATTTTTTTGGATAAGACCACATATAGATGCCCAAAAAGCAAAGAAAATAGGGGGTCTGTGGACCTACTAGTTACAATTAATTTACCCTTTTTTTTACTTATTTTTTTTTTTTCTTTTGTTTAATCACTTTAATCTTTATATATTTCATTTGATGTAACTATGGCGATAAATAAATTTATTTTAGTAAAATATTTTTAATAAATTAATATTAAAAAATTGAAAAATGCGCGTAAATTATTGTGTACCTTTTGCACTAAAAAAACAAATTTTATGTATAAAAAATCTAATGGGCAAAAAATTTTTTTGTATCAAAATTTTTACGATAAAGTGATTATCAGTAACAAGTATCGAGTAGTTTAAAATAATGAAATGTATTCTTCTATATGAAATACATATGTACTGAACACTAAGTCTTTGTTATTATTAGAACTTTGATAACGTATGGGTGACAAATCCATGGGGAAACTCAATTTGTTATTATAAAAATATGTAACAGTATTTACCGCGGGGCAGAAATTGAAAACTTAAATTCTTTCGCAGCAAACTCTTTTATAATGTTTGAATTGGGTAGTTTTCTCAAACCTTTCTTCGTGTTAAGTAGTAATCCAATTCATCTTTTTGAGTATGACAGATGGTGTCCTGAAAATGTGCAATAGGGTTTCACATCTTAAAAAGAAATTGGACAAAATCTTCCCTCCTCAAACCCCTCTTACCCTCACCTTTTAGAGGATGAAGGAAGATGCGCAGTAAGGTTTTAACCTTTTTTCAGTTATTCAGAAAAATCATGATCATTGTATGTTATTTTACGTCCCTTTCGAATTTTTCTACTCATATAGAAACGTCACCATATATATAACTATACTCTAAAAGCTGCTTTAGACTTTACTTGACACTCAGGGCCATTTAGCAATGGGAAATCTTTATTGTGCCAACGACTGTCGTGAAACTAGGCCTAACATAAGTTCAATAAGATCCCTCATTTGAAAAAAATACAACTTCAAATTCCAAGGGACGATTGCTTGGCGGAAGTACAAGTCGCTGCCTATATTTTATCGACTTAAAATACCCCATATTCATTCGACATGATTTACATACCTCAGTATATTTTACTCATATGTAAATTTACTCACTTGTGCAATTTTTGTCGTATGAACGGATTTGCTCATACATGTAAATTCTGCACAGTTGAGTAAAGTTACACCTGGTCAGGACTAGGTGCAAATTAACTTTTGCATACATGTTGTCGCAAATTATTAGTTCTTGTGTGTAAACTTTGTCGTATGAACACGTAGCAGATTTACTCAGGTATGTATTTTGTTTTGTTTATTGCATAAATCTCCATTTTAAGTGTTGTTTCGGTTGTTTATGCATTGTAAAGTGTATAATATCAGTCTGTTAACATGGCGGCTAGAGAGCAAAAGAAAAAAAACTTGATTTTTTATGGTCGTTTTTGTACTTCAAGGACAGCTGAAAGTAAATGAGTTTTGATAAGGGTACTGCTTTAAAGGATACGCCAGGTTGTACTAGCATAGTTAGTACTTTCCACAAATGTTTTTTTCAACTCTGAAAACAAGGATCTACGATATATCTCCAGTCTCCTCTGAGATAAATTTGAATATGCACCCTTTCTGGCCAACCTATGATTATGCCTCTAAGTTATAAAAATATAGCTGTGGTCGCGCAAACATGTGTCCTGCAGGATCAATAAGTTGTCCCCTTACTATTTAAGTAGTCTTCATGGGAATGCCCCGGAGCTGTGATAGGAATAGGCATTACATCAATCGCCCGAGCCCCATTACAGATTGACTTTCTTCTATACCTTTCTTTGTATTTAAACCAAGGCAAGCTGCTGACATATAAATTAATGTTACAGGAATTTCAACAACACTGTTGAAAATAAGCATTTTTAAGTATTCTCCTTGGCACCTGATCCCGCCATGAATTTATAGGGGATTCCTGTTTATTTCCTTTTATTTTCATTCTCCTGGAAAATAAATGTAATATTCAAGCAGATACTTCATAATGAACTCGCAAACGTGGTAAACCTTAGATTTCCAAACACCAAAAACCTATGCTGCCTACTACTACCGAAGTTATCGTTACTATTACTATAGATACTACTACTACTACTCCTCATACTATTCCTCGTAA
Source organism: Saccostrea cuccullata (assembly GCF_032062105.1). Taxonomy (NCBI): domain Eukaryota; kingdom Metazoa; phylum Mollusca; class Bivalvia; order Ostreida; family Ostreidae; genus Saccostrea; species Saccostrea cuccullata. The sequence continues at coordinate 21,474 of NW_026936630.1, forward strand.
GTACTAAAGCTCAGTGACTATCATGACCAGTTTGTGTTGTTATTAAAGGGTTTATTTATATTACAAGTTAATCAAAAAACAAGTTTTATGTTTTTGAAATTTTGAAAATACATATTATACCAAGTATATTGCAACATTAATTTTTAATAATTAAGGGAACAATCGTACAATGTTAATGACATATAGGATTTCTTATCAGAATATGTTGGAATGAAATATGTTGTCGTACCGATAGACATGATAATAATTCTAAAACATCACCAGATGTCAAATTTATGATGAATAGAATATTTCCCTTTTTTCAGGATAGAGGGATCGAAGGACAAAATATAAAAAAAAAGTACATGTACATTTTTTTTCAACATGAATTTAGCAGATTTTTGAAATCATGTATGAAAGGCATACATGTAAGCCTTACAAGTAATATTAAAACTGATTATTTGTTCTTTATTTTGTTCTTAATTTTTTTGCATGTAACTTTTCCCCTAAGAAGCGTTAACATATTGGTTTAAGTACTAAGGTCCGCTCATTGGTCTGTCTTGAAGTCTTTTATTTTCCACCAACAGGGGCGCTGTCATCGGTGGAGCTGTTGCAGGTGTTATCATCTTCTGTATCATCGTAACTGTCGTTATCATCGTCGTCTGTAAACACGTGAACAGGGGCAGAACTCTTATCCACGGGACCACCGGGGGCACCACGGTGACGACAGTTAGTAATTCCAACACCATGTACACCCATCCACAAGGTAAATATTCTTCCACACTTTTTCATGATAAAATTATTGGAAAATTTCGTTTTAGTAGCTGAGTGCATGTACAAGGGATTTTTCGAGCTAAAATAAGATCAAGTTCACAGATATGAAAATGTACTATCCCCCTATCTTCTTTAACAATATTATACAATTATTTAATGCCTGAGCAGTCAATAGACCAGAATATTTTTCCCTCGGTGCAGGGAACAGCTCAGTGTGTTCTATTGCCCGAGGCCAGCGGCCGAGGGCAATAGAACACACTGAGCTGTTCCCTGCACCGAGGGAAAAATTTTCTGGTCTATTGACTGCTCAGGCATTAAATAATTGTTTTATTACCTAATTTTATTTTCCGTATTAAGTGTTCACAATTGTATATTCAGTACAGAAGGTTCCCGTACCATATTGTGAATGTACTGTATTATTAATTAAAGACTGATTGTATAGATATTGTTTACATTCCTCTTGAAAATTTTTCACTCTTATGGAGACATCACCATTTCCCGGTGGAGAGGGACCTGTTTCGTGCCAGCAGAGCACCTACTGCTACACGGGACGGTCTCAACGTCCCACAGTGTATTATAATTAAAGGAACTCTCATTAAATAAAATACCCTACCATTGAAATCATACAATTTTTAAAACCAATGTCGAAAGATCAAATAAGATGATTGTTTACCATGTCTGTGCATTGTTACAAACAACTAAATTCGAAACCCGGATCGTTTTTTTCCGAAATACGTTACCGGTCAATAGAACGCGCGTTCTATTGACCGGTCAATAGATCGGTTTGAAAAGATAAGAAAAACTGAAAACACTTACAGAATAGATGAAAATATTAAATCTCTAATAAAACAGCAAAATTCTCTTGATTAGGTAATAAAAGATATTGTTATATACAGAACTCAGCTTTTTAATGAGAAAGACTTTCTAATCTTTACGTTATACGCTTCACATTTTTTTAAATTATAGTAACGGCCGGTTATCCACCTCCGCCACCAAGTTATAGCAGCCCCGGTTACAGCAACCCAGCTTACAGCAACCCCGGGTATCCTCCGCCAACTTACAGCAACCCGGCCTTTCCACCACAACCGCAACCGGCACCGGGACCTAGCGGCAACGTGTACGGAAGCATGTTTAGCGATCCAGCATCTAACGGTCTCCCACCAAAAGCTTAACATTACATGGACTTCTTTTTGCAAACAGCAAATGTCATTTATAGATTGAACAATATACCTTTCAGCAATCAAAGTCTATGTGATACTCATTCAGTCATTGATACATCTGTCGATTTATAATCTATCTTTTTTAATGCTGTGTATATACTTGTACCCGTTTTATAACAAAACTCCGTCCATATTTAGTATTGGCCAGATGTATGAACATAAATGCATGAGGTGCTTTTTTTAGAATTCTGCGCAACAGATTTGATCCTGGAGATTTGTCTAATTAGGTGCCACGGTCATTTGCATAAATTAATTTATACTTATATCCTGGGAAATGCTATATATGTGTTAGTTCGTTTTCAAAATATTCCACGTTTTTTTTTCTCTAAATGTGCCATGAATCACACAGGATGTGCACGTTGTATCCTGTCATATCACACTATAAATGTATAATTAGAATAAATGACACAAATTACACGTGACATAATTATACATTGTATCAAGCAGTGCAATGCACGATATATATATATTTTTTCAATTATTTTTAAAAAAACGTTTTTAGTATTTAATTTTTGTTTTGTTTCTTATGTGTATTCTTTCATTTTGTTTTCTTAAGAAAATAAAGTTCCTGTTGTATGAAATTGTGTTATATATATTTGTTCTTTAGACTTATTACTCTCGACTCTTAGCTCAAACATTCATCCCCGGTTGTTCGTTTGCATATATCACAGTGATAAACATGAGAAATAGTGCGTTTGATTCAACTCATTGTAATTCAATATCTATGCAAATGTCTGAGGTTTGAAATAGATATTTGCTAAATCAATCCACACCTATTAATTTAATTTGAACCAAATCCTGCAAAAATCACGTTTTATACATTATTTAAATATTTTGACGTGAGCGCAACGCAGCGGTGTTTGAGAGAGGAACGAAGGACAACTCTGCATGGGAGATTAAAACTATTTTTTTTAATTTTGCGTTTGACATGAAATTATATACCTATTTATTTATTTTTAGCTGTAACAATACATGCCATTTGATTGGATAAAAGATTTACTCTATTTCGGATAACATACATGTAAGTTGCTACGTAACAACATGAACACGTCAATTACATATTACTCCGCTTGACATTAATTTTGATATATAATTATGCTCAATTTGAAGCCATTTTTAGAGGAAAAATTGTCTTATTGACTACATTGAAATCAAATTTTAACGAATGATCAGAAGCTTATTTTAACCTACGCCTTACGATATAAAACATAACATGGGACAGTTTAATATGCTTAAAGCGTAATCTACCCCAAGTTATCACTCGAAGCTCCTCGGACGTCAAACGTGTTCTATCATCTCGCTGATTCAGTCATGTGATCTCATTTGAATTTCGTTCAAATGCTATGCTTTTGAAATCCAAGTTACTGTGTTGTAGGCCCAACACTATTTTTTGCTTTCAATAAAAAATAAACCTTTTCTAAGAACTTTTTGTAGAGTATATTTATTATGCAACAAAACCTTCTACAAAGCATTGTTGATTTAAGGAATGATATGACAACTCTGCTAATTGTGCGGATAATCATTTAAAACATTAATGTGATTCTGCCATTGTTCTTGTAGTCATAAAATTTGAATGGAGCCGTTGGTTATAATAATAATTACCAGTCCGATAATATATTGACCATCAAGTACGGCAATGATAACAAAATAGACGGTTTTTTTTAAAAAGCAAAAAGAACAGTGAAAAAATGCTAAATATGTCCAAAAACCAATAAAAATGTTTGAAAAAAAAATTCAGGGAAAACAAACGCAAGGAAATTTAGTTGCTACAAAATAGCAAATCCATGAAAAAAATGGAGTTAATTTGAACCTCCCTCAAAATTAATACTTTCCACTTTTCAAAGGTTTTTTTTTTTGATACAGCACTTTGATTACTGAATTTAAATTCATTGTCTGAGAAGGAATTTGCAAATTTCCTAATTTTATAAGGCTTGTTCCCCGATAAAGGCATTTTTAAAACCTGGGAACTTTAATTATATAAACTTCAAGATGAAAATCCGCATTTTTTACTTTCCATGGTGATGGCAATTATAATATCACTCAAATTATGTCTGCGTCAATGTAAATTTATGCACATAATAAATTAAAAAAAAATGTTCCAAAATAAAAAAAAATCCTTCACCACTGAACCAATTAATGTCCTGTTTAGCTAAACGACTACCATTGAATGAAAGAAATGAAAAAAGAGTTCATTCACTGTTTTTACTGTCTCGTTTCTTTTATCTACTTATCAGACGGGTAGAAAACAATGGATTCTTGAATCCCATGTGTAATTATCGGACTCCTCCAGGTAACTTTTGGACATTTAAATGGCAATGTTTTAAGTATGATATATGCCTCATACTTTTCTATATGTACATATCCATTACTTATTGTTTATATGGAATGATATGACAAAACTGCCCTTTCTGGTATTTTACAATCATTGATCTTATTTTATGCATAAATGGAATTTGCTCTCTTATTTCTATGGTTTTTAAGGCTTAAATTTTCAATATTAAGAAGATTCCATATACTTTTTAATATTTTTATGCCAAAAACATTTCTCAAAAAATTAAAATTATATTTTTATTTAATCTTATTCATTCTTGTGCATTTGTCATGAAAGACTTTTCCTTCTGGTAAATTTTGATTATTATTTATTTATAAAAGTTAACTCTCACTTTATGAAATTCATAAAATAAAAAAGATTAATATTACGTACAGCAATTGATCTAAATCCAAAACTACTGACACCAAAAATTTGTTATCATGGCATAAGATACGGACCCCGAACATTTTAAAGGAAGAGCAGGTGGTTAGTAGGAGAAAGCCTCTCCTGGTGACTGGTTGTGATCTCTTTGTACTGACCGGATAATGGACAACTCCAAAACAGTAAAACAAATCCCTATAAACAAGTCGGCCTAAAACGACCCAATCATAGGTTATTATCCCTAAACTTTTCTGCCATCAACTTCTCTTGCTTATGCAGCAATATCATCATGACCTGCATACAGAGTTTATATATAGATCATTTAATTCGAATGCTCTATGTATGAACAATTTTTAAAACGAGGTAAATTAGTGACAAACAAGTTGATGAAACAAGAATATCAGCAGTCTTGTTTAAATTCATCCTTTTGTAATATAGTCGATATAATGGCCTTGTCAGCAAATACAATTTATCACTGAGTCAAATGCTGACCGACACTTCTATACTAAATTGTTAGTCCATTGTTTATACACTGAATTCAACACCGACGGGTTTTCCAATACTAGTATTTCCCGATCATGACAAGGAGCACGCAGTGGGTGTGATCAGTTGGCAGGGGACGCTCACTCCTCCATGGCCTGATCTCACCCTGTTTTGGAGGCCCGTGTGTTGCTCTACTCCTATTTTGTATTATTTTATGGATTTTTGATCTTGAATACTGTTTGCTATCTCAAAAAATTACAATAAAAACAAGATGTGTTTGTGAAAACTGATGCCCCAGTATGGCAGCTTATGGCGAAGATTGAACTATCCTTAAACAGTTAAATGTAAACTTATTGGAAATACAATTCTGAAATATAAAAGTAGGTTTAAGTTTTTTCAGCAGCAGTCAAAAATCTCAAAGGTCATGGTCAAAAGATAAAGGTAATTGGTGTCCAATGAAAGGTCTTGCCACAAAAAAATACATATATGTGAAGTATGGAAGTCCTAGCCCTAACCTTTCATAATTTATTGCCAAGGTCAAAAATTTTAAAAAGTAGGTCAAACTCTAAGTTCAAGTTCAAAAGGTCAAAGGTCTTACTATGAAATGAAAGGTCTTGTCACAAGGATTATCTATGTGAAATATGAGATCACCAGCCCTTAGCGTTCAAAGGTTATAAGTTATGCCCAAGGTTAAAGTTTTGTGATAAGAAATACAATCCCCAAGGTCAAGGTCAAAAGGTCTTCACCTGCTCAAAATTCAGAAATCATGGGCAAGGTTTAAAATTTTAAAAAGTAGGTCAAACTTCAAGGTCAATGGGTCTTGCTTTTAATAAAAGGTATTGTCACAAGAATTAAATAATAAAGTATGAAAGAACTAGCCCTGACCCTTTAAATGTTATGGTCAAGGTTTGCCTTTTAAAAGTAGGTCAAACTCTAAGGTCAAAGGCTCAGGGGCCAAAAGTTATTGGTATCCAATGAAAGGTCTACTCACAAGGATTATATACGTGAAGTATATTCGTTTAGAAATTTAATCAAGGTTACAGTTTTTTCATAAGTACAGAAATCTCCAATGTTAAGGTCAAATGGTCAAGTATGTTGCTATCTAATGAAACGGCTTTCCACAAATAATACATATCTGAAGTATAAATGTCCTGAAATTTACTGTTAAAAAGATATGGCCAAATTAAAAGTTTGGAATTTTTGTGTAAAAGTGGGTCAAACACCAAGGTCAAAAGGTCAAATTTGGTGATACCCTAAGAAAGGTATTGTCACAAAGAATACACGTGTGAAATATAAAAGTCTTAGCTCCACTAAATGAAAACTTATGAGAAGGGTTAAAGTTTTTGCAAAAACAGACAGAGAGAGGGGCAGACAGACGAAGGAGGAGGACACGACAAAAACATCCCCCAAATTTGTTTACGGGGGCAAAAACAATGTATTTATTTCACCAACTTAACGTTTGGAGCAGAGGAATTATGTATGTATTTTTACTATTATTCATTAGAGCCCCAAAACCACAACCCGTGATCATGTGGTCATGAAATTATTCAAATTTTGGAATAGGTACCATTCCTCATCATAACTATGTTCTGGGTTTTTTCCTTAATGCCAAGGAGAAGAGGAGAAGATTTTAAAAGAAACAAGGCGTTTTCATTAAATCTATTTATAATAAATTTGGGGCCTGTAAATATTGACCGTGGGTCATGAATTTAAAATTTGGGTAGAGGACACAATACTTATTATAATCATACCACCATTTGGTGCTTCATGTTTGGGAGCAAGAAAAAGATTTTTAAATTTTTTAATTTTGAGGGTTTTAAGCCCAAACCCTCAGGTCCCAGGGGCACAGGGTCAAGAAATCACAAATTCTTCTTTTCCCACCCATATATGGTTTAGTGGTTTCATAGAAGAAGTTAAAAATGCACAATAACCCACACAAAACAATAGCAATAGTCACCTGAGGAAAATTGCACATCAATAGGAAAATAACCATATTTTTAGTATGTTTGCTTAATACCAAGGGGCAAAGAAATTTTTAAAATTTAAAAAAAAAAATTTCACATACATAAAAATCCCCACCCAGGGACTTTGAATTTCATCTTTTGGTAGGCTCACCTGCTCATAATAACCATGCAATAAGTTTACATTTTTATAAGGATGCTAACCAAAAATAATTATGAATAACCCTGAAAATCTAAAATCTATAATCAAATTTGCTGTATTTAAACAAAATTGGAATGTATTAGATATTAAGAAAATTGAAATTTAACAATACCCTCAGAGTGAAGTACTGTATGCAGAGCTGTCCGTCCATGGTTGTTTCTGATGTTAAAATCTGCTCCCCCCTCTAACAGCCTCTCTACAACCACTTCTTCATTTTGTTCACAAAAGTAGAGAAAAGGTGTTGTCCTTAAGCATTTATTACGTTTAGTTAAGCTCCTGGGGTGAACTTTAAAATCTGAAAGTAAGCTGCGATGTGAGATCTGTTTCTTAAAAATGTAGCATCATTTTGTCGCTCCCAAAATTTTGGGAAAAAAGACTGTTGCATATAAATGTTGTTCCTTTCTCCTGAAGCAGCACGTTAAGAAAGGAAAGATCATCTAAAGAATAATTTTTCACTTAGTTTTGTACTGATAATTTCAAATGAAAATTGGAAACTAAAGATTATGATTTCAATCAACAGATAATATAAAAGATATAAAGAAATTCCCACATGACACATTTCTCTATTATATTTTCCTCTTTAGAAAACGGATCATATCCTGCTACTAGTAACTTTCGGAAGTCCTCTGATTTGTTTAAGAGAAAGACATAACGGACTGTTGCCTTTTTCCCTCCTTTAAATTTGGATTCATATTGACTGACAAAAGAATTTGAAGTACAGTCCTTCGGCTTCGGTTCAATGTTGAATCTGTACAAAAAATATGCTTTAAATTTTTCTTTTTTTAATTTTATTTCAAAATAAATGTTATTTCAACTTACCTACCTCAGTCCTGGATTAGAAAGACGACTCCTTTATTTGAGAACAGTTTCTTTAGTGATACAAATTTGGGGTTGGACGAGGCTTTAAAAAAGTGTATTAAAATATCTTTAATAATATTTTAATTTTGATTCCCATTTCAAGCTCTCTCTTGTCATTTAATTTTTTAAAGGTCTGCTTTTCCAGACTAAAAAAAGAGGACTAATCAAATTGTCTATATAATGGTGATAAATTAACCTTTCTTTAAATTCTTCTGTAAAGGGCATCTTTGGTTTCTCCGAATGTCTAACATCAGCACCATTTTTATATGACAGTGTACAATGTTATCCCAAACAATGTGTGATATTGAATCGGTAACGTGTTACTCATTTAACAGGATTACAGTTTCCCCGGCATGGGAGTTTCTCAAAATAATTGTCTTTTTTCAAATATGATAATTTCCTTTAGCAAGGGCAGTAACCCTTGTTGACAAACTTTACCCCATACGAATTAAAATAGTTTATTTTTGCAAAGAACTTTTTTTAGATAAATTTTTAAACTTTTTTTTTCAATTGGTTTTAAAAACCCAAGGTTTATGATTATATAAATGGTAAAAATATGTATAGCTCTATTATTATATAACTGTTTTTCTTTTTTAATCGGGTTTATGCAATCTGCAATCGACAGGATAAAAACGAAAAGGATTTGCACATTTTGTTGTTTCACCAGTAATCACAACTTATTTCTTCTACATCACTTAAATCAAGTTTTATGGAATTTTTTGAAAAGTTGGTTTATCAATGAAATATATGGAGATAAAGAAAAAATTTGAGCTCAAAAGTCCATTCAAACAGTACAAATCAGGAGCAAGAAAAGGGACTTCTTAAACATTAGAGGTGGGATCAGGTGTCACGGAGGAGTAGCATCCCCCCCCGTGTGCTCCCTGTCATGATGGGAAACAACGATAAAATTCTTTGACAATTCATTTTTTGAATAATGGCCTAACAATTATTAGGAAAAACGTCAGTCAGCATTTGATCAAATAATTTATGGATTACTTTGAGCAGGGGGTTCGCGTACAGGTTATCATTTTTACCGAAATTATCAGTAAATAAAAAATACGTATAAAATACATATAATAATTGTCAATATAGGTATGACGTATTTTTGTATTAACTGAATATTTCGGTAAAATTGATAGGTACGCCAACTTCTGTGCTTTGAGAGTGAAATCTAAATATAGTTGACGGACATCAGCTCGTACCAAAAACAATATTAGTGAAGTAAGTATGTATGAACTCTGAACTATGAACTAGTCGTTTCGGAGTTTATTTAGAAAATTAATTAAATTATAAGTGCAGATGTCACACATATCTTTCAGCAGATATTTAATAACCGATTCGTTTCTTATCTTACCTTATTTTTGAGATATTGATTGACATATATATTCCATGCCCTACAGTGTCAATGCAGAATATCCCAATCCTTACAGACACATTTTTCTGTCCATTATGAGACTTTTAAATATTTAGTTAAGATATAATTAAGTGGACTTCAGTGTGTATCTTTTAAAAAAATATCTAAAAATTTTAAGTGTAAATAGGCTTGAAAATTGAAAAAGTTTTTCCCCAATCACACTGCATCTGGATAGGAAAAATTGCGCAGTTAAGACAATTTAAGAAAAAAAATCACAAACACGTTTTTTATTCAGTATTTAAAAAAGATTTTCATTCGTTCAAGTCATTCATGTAATTTATTTACTAGAAAAATATGAAATGGTGATGCTTACCTTAATATTGCAAAGAAATCATTACCAAAATGCAAACATGAAAAAATCATGTCATGTTTACGTTTTTTAAGGACGGAAAATCCTATGACGTCACACGAGCTGATTAATTTTCTTAAATGTATATTATTGTTCCAAACAATCCATCACGGTATGACAACTGGATATTTAATTAAGAGACGCAATTGAATTCATTTTTTCTAATGTTTAAGTTTAACAATCTGAAACCAATATATCAGTTTAAAAATTCTTTCCCGTGTTCATTTATGGAATAAATTACCTATGTATGTACGTTTTTCACCAACTGTAGAAAAACTTGTTAAAATGTAGAAAAGTTATCATGCTTGCGACTAAACTGTGTAAGTAACCCTCAATTCTATACATATTCCATACGTCCTTAAATTTTCTATATACAAGTAATATATTTCTTATGTAACTACAGACTGTAGCATTATTAAAGAATTTAAGCTACGGTATTGTACAATCATTGGCGTCGGAAACAAAAGGGAGAGGGCTAAGTGATAGACAAGAGAAAAAAAATTCAAACGTACACAAACATCTGAGAAGCAAAAAAAAAAAAAGGGAAAAAGTGCCTATTGTCCAAACACAAAAAAAACTATTTTCGGGAGGGAGGCGACAAAATTACGAATTTAACTAATATCATGTATTATAAAGAAAAAAAAATATTTCGGGGGTTGCATTTATAAACGATTCATGGGATTATTTTTCAAAAATCAAGCTAATCCATTCATATTAAGTCCTCGATAAAAAGCGTGTTTAAACACTTCAACATGCTCGAGGAGAAAGACTAAAATCGTTTACTTTTGGTTTCAGTGGGAGTTTTTTTACTCACAAATTGAAGTAAAACAAGATAATATTAATAAATCTGTAGAAATTCATTCTTCAAAGTAAATGTTCCAAAGATGTTTATTAATAAAAAAAATAATAAAAAAAATCATGTAAACAATAATAATTAATATAATAGAAATACCAGCTTTCAACATGCGCAGTCTATAGAGCTTCCAGGTATGAAAGATCATCGAAACATTTTAGCGCAATTTGACGTCATTTTAATTGTGACGTTTTTATATTTAAGAAATAAGGTATCTTTTTTTTTTAGTTTTATTGGGATGTAAAAGGGTTGGTCAGTAATCAATAGGGTATTTTCATGACATTCAATTTGAAATCATATGAAAAGTAAACCGGATACCTATATTAAATTTGATATTGATTTAAAGAAGAGGCCATGAACTTACTAATTACCGTTTTCTGAGAGACTGTAGGCAACCTGGATACATTTCCTTTGTCGAATATGAAAAAACTCCGGTCCAATATTCATGAATGGTTTTCTTATTTTTCATTGAAAATGACAGTTCAAAATACAGTTTTTCATCTTGTTTACCTACAAATTATGCCCCGAAACACCTTTTGACCAAGCTAAAGTTGTAAAGCATCAATAAAGGAATTTATTTCTCAAATTTGATAAATCTGTAGGCACCTTTCATTTACTAGATCTTGACCTTAAATGAAACATTGAAATGTAAAAACAAATAAGCGAAGACAGAAAAAGATAGAAGAGTTTATATCAGTATATCTTTACCAATTTTAAAATGCTTTTGTTCTTTATTATTGAATGGGCTGTTTACAGGTAATGACGTCGCTATTGTTGGAACTACAGTGGAATTATGTATCTATTGTTCACGAAAACAACGCATACGGCCTTCATGGCGCAGAAACATTGCAAGTGGTTTTGAAAAAACATGGAATATGCATCCGCACCATAAATGGATTTAATACAACATATGGGGTTGAATTATCTCTTCTTAATCAAATCATTAAAAACGTCACTTCGCCAGCAGATGGCGCAGTCAGTGGCATACTGTTTTTTGGTGGTCAAATTTCCGCCGAAAAATTTTTGACGGCCCTTGCAGACCTGAAACTCGGTGGAGATACGCCATCAGTAATATTTTCAGAAGGTGCCGGAACTTCGAATGTTGTGTTTAATGATAGAACTTTACCAGCATCTAGGGGAAACCTTGTTGTGAGTCCTACATATCAACCGGTGGAAGAATTTCTGACGCACTGGAGAAACATTTTTCAAAACGAGACAGTGTTAGCTCAAGAGAAGATAACGAATCCTTGGCTTGAGGACGTATTAAGAGAAATTAAAACTTGTGGTAACTGCGAGTTTCCCACGGTAGAAGATATAAATGATGCCGCATCAAACAATATCTACGTAAAATTTGCTCTAGAAACTGTTTGCATGTTTGCGAAAGCTTTAAAAGATTCTCGACAATTATTGTGTTCTAACGAAAACTGCAGTTCCCTTCAGGCTAATGCCATGAATATTTTTTCAAATTCTTTAAAATCTGTCGACGTGAACGTGTCTGTGGAGTTTTCAGCAATTCTTCCTACAAATATTCGATTAAAATTTGACAAAAATGGTGATATTGACTCCAATGTAAAGAGAACTGAGTTGTCGGTATATAACCACCGAAAATGTGTTAAAGACAATTCAAAATTTTGTTTTGTCCAGGTATGTATCTAGTGTTCATACGATGAAAAAAGATTTAGCAAATGAAATGATTTATACTTACAGAGTTCCAAATGAGTAAAAAAAAATCCGAGAGAGGGACGCTAAACAACAAACAAAAAAATAGAGATCATGGCGGTTGTGGTCGGTCAACAGGGGATGCTTAAATCCCAGTCACATTTCCAAAAACGACCAGCGGCCGACGGGTTTGAAGCAAAAATGGGATTCTTCGGATGACAGTCGGCAGATCATCGGCCATTGTCTTGCCCGATTTTGACTTCTTTTTTTGTCGGCCGACCAATTTTGTGTCCATCGGTCCAAGTTATAATTTTTTCTGCGTCGGTGGCCGATTTCTTCAATTGACGTTATCTGTCGACCAACCTTCGATCATCGTCCGACCATCGGTGGTCAGTTTATTAAGTCGGTTGTCCGTCGTTCGACAAAAAGGGTGTCCAAAATTTCTGCCGACGGTTAAAATCTAACTGTAGCTCTAGGCTCAATGATCGGGCGACGATTGGCCGACTTATAAATATTTAACATAGTAAAGATGCATAACACAATACTAAATTTTGATGCATGGATTGATGTATATTTTTTGAACGGAAATAACATAGATAATTGATCCGTAATATATAAAGGAATCTTAAGTATTCTTTGCTGCTAAGATTTGCATAATTTGTCGTTTTTATGCAATTCTATACAATTTTGCACACATTATCAACATTGAGTCACAATTTTATAAAATTCTGCCACTTTGCCTTGCAAACATTACTCACGTCACCTATCTGAATATAGATCTATGAAAAAATATTGCTGGTTTCTAAAGAAAAAAGATTTTTTGTGTTATTTATCCAAGTCATCGGTGTTCTTAAGAATTAATGTGACTGCTCCTGTCGCCCGATACTTGTGTCGGCCGATCAAATTCTTGCAGCCGACAAGACCAGAAAAATTTAGTCGCCCGACCATCAGCTTAAATGTGACCTAGGCATTACTCTCCCTAGGCACCTGATCCCACCTCTGGAATTTCCAGGGGTCCGCATTTATGCCCTCTTCACATATATACATTGTTTAACGATTTTTTTCAAGATCAATCACCACTCCTTATCTGCATCTTTTACATTACAACAATCTGAATGACATCTTTATCACTATTGATTAATCATTGTTTTTTGAATAATTTTCCTTCCTCGTTATTTTTTTCTTAGGTTGAAGAGGTTGTATACCCCTTTTTATATTTAAATCTTTCTTTTTTTAAATCTTCACATTTGGAATCTAACAGAAACATACATGAAGTGGTAATGTGAGCAAAAACTGAGCTTCCACAAATGTTAGTAGTGTGATTCTTTGATACATTTAAATGAACTGCATTGAAAATAATTCCCGTCTCCAGTTTTTTCTTAAAAGTAGATTTTAAGTTCCCAATTGATGCTCTTTCCATAATTTTTTTTTACAAACATACTGGGGTTTATTTGTTTTTGTATCAAGTGTCTTTTTTTGATCAAAAAATCCTTTCGCAGACATTTTTTGTGTTGGATTTTGGGGTTAAAGAGTTATTTTAAAAAGATTTAATTTTTGCAGGTGGCGAATTACTTTGACGATAAAATTTCTATAAATAGAACTTTACTGAAAGATTACGACCAAAAAGGTGACGAAAGAAGCTTCCACAAAGCCCAGTGTAAACAAGGCGACATCTGTACGTCCTGTATTGGAAACAACGAACACTTATACTACAAACCCGGAGACTTGATCATTGTTGCGGCATTCCCTATCCATAACGTCGGCACTGAACCTTTACGGTGTGGAGGATTGCGAAGTAATACGGGTCTTGACGTAGCTTTGGCCATAGAACACGCCGTGGAAACGATTAATAAAGATTCAACCATTTTCAGTGGTACTTCAATCGGTTTCATAATTTTAGATACTTGTAATGACCCTTTAATCATTCAGCAACGCGTACTACATCTATTTCGGAAGGATGGATATCCAAGACTTCCGCCAGATATCGCAGATAGGATTCTTGGTTACGTTGGATCGTTAGGGAGTACACCGACTATTGCAATGGTCTCTGTCACAAAGAAGCTTGAAGGAAAGCCCCAGGTATTCACGAATATAGATTAATTTTCTTCTTAATTTTTTTTCTCGATAAAAAAAAAATCAATAAATAAGAGTTTTGTTATCTAAGTATATAGTGTGATTTTTCTTTGCTTGGGTATTTTTTTTACTAGTTTTTCTTTTTTATAATTCCCATAAATTTTCGACATCGATAGTTCCGAAGGTTCTCTATTCAAAAACAAAGTTTACATATTGCGTTTTAAACAATTGATTCTTTTCTTCATTGTGCGAATTTTACATTGTTTATTTGAAAAATCCTGTCTCATTTTTATTGCTGAAAGGTTGGATGTTGTTCAACGTCTTCAGTGCTTTCCAACAAAGAACAGTATCCAAACTTTGTACGAGTTTCAACGCCACTTGATAGGACAGCAGATACGATGGTTCAAGTAGCCAAAAAACTAAATGCAAAATACATTCAAATCATATATAGCTCCGGATCCTATGGTGAAGTTGGAAAAAATGCCATCATATCGAGTGCGAGGAACTACGGTGTCTGTGTAGCAAACTCGATTGAAGTGCCTGAAAAATCTAACTATAACACGGTTCTAGACAAGCTTCGAGTTAAACCCTCGGCCAAAGTGGTTTTGACTTTTCTTCGTTCTCACGTTGGGCCTCATGTTATGCAGGTTACGGCAAATAGGATGCAAGCAGAGGGTGAGTTTTACTTTATAGCATCAGAAACTCTTGGCACGCGCACACAGTACCTTATTCCAAGACTGAGAGGGACTGTATCCGTTGCGCAGGTGATGCCACAAGATACCTCCTATTTGCAATATTTGAGAACCAAGTCGCCAAAACCAACAGATGACAATGCTTGGCTTCTTAATATAATTCAAAGTCGCCAACGATGCTACTTTCCGTGGAGCTTTAATAAAAGTGATGCTCTGACTCGACAATGTGGATCCAGTGACCATATTTTTAATAACGCTAGCCTTTTGGTCGACCCATGGGCACCATACCTTTTAAATGCTGCTCTAGCCTTATTGAAGGGTTCCGCTAGTGCATTGCGCGATATATGCCAAACAACGAAAACAATTTGTTCAGGATATTCTGATACAAACAAGGTTCTGCAACACATAAAAAATGTCAAACTTGACCTCAACCAAAACGGTTCATCAGTTCCAGTCTTTGATGAAAACGGAAATGGGATATATGGTCATACTATATATGCCATAGTATCTGAAGAAGGAACATTGTCTTTCAAAATGGTAAGCTTTGGACAAACCTCGTGTAATACTTAGAACATAAAGTACTAAGTACTTCTAGGCCTATATAGTCTCCTTTTTCAAGAAAAACTGGTTATTTTGTAATATGAAACTTTCATTAGATAGGACATTGGTCACATTCAGCCGGTTTAACTTTTGGTCATGAAGACGAAATTTTTCCGGGTTATTCTGGTCAGACGGAGTGTCCAAATCCACAGGACTGTACATTCTGCAACAGTTTCCTGCGGACAGTTGGCACTAGAAGTGATGTCGGTGCAGTGACGTCATCTGAACTGTAAGTAGACTGAAGATTGTTTTACGATTATTGATTAAAGATTGCTTTACCAGTATCATTCATACTAGTATCTGTATCATAAAGCAGGATATCTTAATTAACACATGTAATTAATATGTTAACGTTTGAAAAACTGCAAATGAGAAAATTGAATTATTTTATGCAAAAGAAAAATATTTTGATAATCATATTAAATATTATTAATACAAGTTAACAATGTAATTTACAATAAATATAAATCACAAGATTTAGAATGTGTATCAATTACCAGTTTACGAACGTGACATTCAATTGAAAAATTACACGTTTTTTGTAATATAATGAACACTTTTCGTAAAAAAAAAAAAAATTTAAAATACAAATTTATATATATACGCTTTTGAACCGGATACCTTTGGAATGCTCTTATCAAGAAATAAGAGTGCTGTATGTTAAAAGAAGAAAAAAATTACTGATTTTAAGTAAAATATTGTATTTTGTCTTACCCAGGTTATCAACGGCAAATATGTCTCTGATTGTAGCTGTATCGGTCACAAGCTTTCTTGCTATTTTATTCATCGGTCTTTTTTCGTACCAATGTTATCAAAAACGTCAAGGTAATTATCAATTTGCTATCATTAAATTTACCACAAAAAAATGAATTTAGAAATGAGAATATATGTACATGTCTCAAATTTTTGTACTTCTTTTAATTTTAAATGTATGCGTTTTCTCAATTAAGTTTAGGAGAAAAATTATTATTCTGTATAGTCTTAAAATTTTGGCGTACAGCAAAGCTAGATTTTAGGGTAAAATAAACACGAATATGAAAAGCTTTCATTTAGTAGACACTGACTAATACAACTGGCAAAAAATCTTAGGTTTCTCAAGTACCAGTGCATCAGTTTAACCAATGCTGCATTGGTCGATTTTATTGGCATATTGAAAAAGGGACAGGCTAAATTATGTTTTCTTTCCAGATGTTTTGTCCCTTTTTTATTTATGCAAATAGAAATACGTGTTAATTACATAAAGAATGTATTTCTTTTTGAAAAATTATTTTGAAGCTTGCTTGGAAGAGAGATGTTTGAAATGACATTTTTTTTAAAGTTAAGTACATTGTTAAGGTCAAACGACACAATCCCCAAAAATATATAATTTTTCCCAAGAATTTATCACTGAAATCTACAATGTAGGTACTTAAACAAGTTTCCAGGCATTCGGTCCAGATACCAAAATTTGATATTTGTTATCTTATAGGGGTAATCTTCTGAATTTTTGGTGTATTTATATTTAAAAACATATTAAAAACAATGTAAAAATCCCAAGAGAATGACAATTATGCATACTTTTTCCTATAATACCAAGAAATGCAAAACATATATTTGGGGAAGGTTCTATTGACTGAAAGAACAAATGGATGGCACCTGCTTAAAAAAATTGTCAGCGCCATTGAATTGTTTTTAGCCCTAAAAAGTAAAATAAAAATGAATACAGTTTCTCATTTCAGCTAATCTCAAATTCTTTTCAAAGAGAAAACTCTTATTGATGTGAAAGCCTTCTTTTAAATGAAGAAAAGGGTAATACAATGTTCGTCAATTTCAGAAGCTGCAGCAAATCCTTATATTACACCTAGTGGCATGGAGGGGATCGGAAATGAGTGTTATTTGGAGGTCCGCGACATGGAAAGATTTAACTCAAATAACGAGATGGATTGTATGGGATATAATTTTTACGAAACTTGATTGCTTCTTCCATATTTTATATATATACTGAAAATTGATTCCTTATTACGTTTTATATAAATATAGCTTTTGAATACCTACATTTTTTTTTCAATTTATTTTGAACAACCTAATTCTAAAAATACGTCATGAATAAATTGCATCATTTTTTTATGTATGGCATTTTAAACAATTATTCTCATTCTCAATTATATATTGTATAATACACTTTAAATTCTTTTTTAAGTGCAAAATGGTATAATGTAACTCATCTTTTACAATAGATAGAAACCCCAAAGACATCATTAACTAATTAAAGGAAATACTAATCATGTTGATTTCTATTTTTATAAATTAATAAAATATTTTGAACAATTGGAAATATGTACTTTTTCAAACGTTGTGTTTGTTCAGTTTAGGATTCGTATTAATTAAAGTTTAGGCTTCTTCATGTAATTGACAGCTTTTTTTTTTTTTTAAAACAAAATACGAAAATGGAACTCTTCATTTGTTTTCGTTCATTTGTAAAATACAGTAGGTAAAAATGCCTGTCTTAGTTGTCTCCATAAAAAGACGTCATGTAATATAACAACAAAAACTTATTATAAACTTGATGATTTCAACTTTTCTATCGTCAATTTCTTAATTTATATATATATATATATATATATATATATATATATATATATATATTATATATATATATATATATATATATATATATATTTAATGAAAATTATCGCCTGTAAATGAGGTTTATGTTTCCAAGTTTATTCGAAAAATAAGAACATGCTCTAATTACTGACAATTCTAAAACGAAAGCAACTATAAACAAACATATCAATAGTCTCATTTAAAGTCAATATTTTGCAATTTATATGGTCAATACAATTTACTTGTC
This sequence comes from Saccostrea cuccullata, assembly GCF_032062105.1. NCBI lineage: Eukaryota > Metazoa > Mollusca > Bivalvia > Ostreida > Ostreidae > Saccostrea > Saccostrea cuccullata. The sequence goes on from NW_026936630.1 coordinate 40,116, forward strand.
AACAAAAACAATCTTACTGAAGTTGAATGTTGAAAAACATTATTCATACAAATTGCTAGGCTTTAATTATCACGCTTTTGTCCGATCATGGCATAGAGCACACGGTGAGTGTGACCGGTGGACACAGGATGCTTGCTCCTCCATGGCACATGATCCAAACTCAGATGTCTTTAGATGCCTCTGTTTGTTCTGTTCCCATTTTGTATTGTTTTCATTTACTGTTTGTCATCATCATATTTCAATGATAAATGATATAGAAATAAAAAAATCTCTCTCTCTCTCTCTCTCTCTCTCTCTCTCTCTCTCTCTCTCTCTCTCTCTCTCTCTGATTATCACATATGTAGTAAGGGAATTAATAATACAGCTATTGCAACCAAAAATTTAAAAAAAAATACGCAAGTTATGTTTGCAACAGCTGCAAAGGTTCTAATTACTAGCAACCAAAGAAAGCATTTTATTATCTAAATAAGCTTCATGAGTGGAAAAAAATATGATCACAGAATAATTATTTGTTAGCTTGGACATTAAATTAAAAAAAAATTCTCCTATTTTCAAATTTGTATCTTCGAGACAAATATACGTAAAGGAGAAATCCTTAAATGTATATAAGTAAACCTTTTCTATAAGGTAGTAATAAAAACAGAAAACGAAGGAATTTGTATATTTATTATATTTATGATCAATGTTCCAGACCACCATCCATTGATTTACAATAGAAACGATTATAACTATTATCATATCCTCCTAAAATTTAAATAAACAAGATATCAAGGGCGATCCATAAACATCTTTGAGGTTTAATTCAGTTTTTAAAAAATCTTAATATGTTCATTTATGCACGACGACTTATTTCGAGAATGACGGTTAAGGTTTAAGAAACAGAGAAACGGTGAACGCTTTACGGGTTTTAAATATTTTCCTTGCGACATCCACCAGAAGATTTGATTTGGGTGAGGCATCGTCTTTTTGTCCCGGGGGAGGAGAAAGGGAAATATTAGAATTCTCAAATTTCCCCGTCCAGATAATCAGAAGAAAAGTAAATGGACTGGAGGTAAGAGTCTTCATGTGTAACGCACGAAAGATCTCGATGTCTATTCAGTAAGAAATTTCACTTCCTGGTTTCGATTTTTGCTCTGGGTTGCTTCTCATGTTTTTGAATGTCATTTAATCTTCTTTCATTTGACGTATTCACTTATGCAAATAAATGTTGTTTCATTTGTTTGACACGTTATACAAAGAATGTTTTAAAAATGTCATTTCAAACACACAATATTATCCTTAATTTATCATGATATATTTTATCGTTGTTTCAGAGTAATATCTTTGGTTATTGTGAACGTGATGTTGAGCTCTGCGACCTTGACCCCGGTAATATCAGTGTCAGGTGACGTTTACTTGGCGGGAATATTTACCATAAAATCCTCAACAACATTTGGACATGAATGCAATGGTCCCGTATCCATTACCTCAGTAATGGGACTAGAAGCAGTCAAGTGGGCAGTTCGTCGACTTAATCAGCACAAATTCATTCCCGGGGTTCAATTAGGTAACTTTAAAATTTTTTTTTAAACCTGAAGTTTCTCTAAGCGACCTTGGATGAAACAAAAATGCCAGATGCCTCTCTTTTATTAAAAAATAAATAGTTCAGGATTTAGTTAAAATTGAATTTTTACAGACTTGTCATACTGTATGAATTCAGAACGCAGAACTAAATAAATTATCGTAAAATGACACTGGATTTTTATGATAATAAAAGTTAATTGTTTATTATAAATAAATATTCGAAGCGTTGTATAGGAATACATGGGAATTCTCTTAACCATCTTTTTGCAATAAGTAAACATCTTTTAAGGGTCAATTCGTTTGTTTTTTCTTTTCAAAATCATGCACCTAATATGTTTATGTTGGGCCTCATTAGGGGTTTTAAGTTAGAATCAATGTATTTGTATATTGGATTTTCAATTCTTGAGTAGAAAATAAGGATAACTGTCGGTCTTTTATGGTTTCTCTTTAATCTACTTTATCTAGTTTCTTGGATTGGAGTCTCAAATATTGATTTTTATATTCTCAAAATTGGATAGAAAATCTAATTAATATAGAATGTAAACATGAGAAACATTTATACGTATATAACTGGCTTTCCTTTGAATAAAGGATATGGAGATAACGAACAGTATTCAATATCACTTAAAATGACGACAGTAACTCTACTGGTTTGTACTATAACAAAGGAAAAGAAAAGTAGCATTTGAACTTGAAACATTGCAGCAGCAATACATTATAAAATATCATTGGTTTAGTCTTTTTCTTGTCAAGATTTATTGTTATCAGATAAAAACTGTAGGAATAGCATTTTAAAAATATTTCAAAGAAATTTCTATTTTTTGATAACCATGGCAACACCTTTCATCGAAATCAAAAACCGATAAACAGAATTATTTATCTTAGTCAATAGTGTAGTCTACTTGTGTGCCAAGTTATATTGAAATCAGACTAAAACTGTAAGAAAAGTAGCATTCTGAAAAATCAAAGAATTTTCTATATTTAGTACCATGGCAACACCGTTCATCGAAATCAAAAAAACGATATACAGAATACAGAATTATGTATCTTCGTGTAGTCTACTTCTGTGCAAAGAAACATTGAAATCAGACCAAAACTGTAGGAGGAGTAGCATTGTGAAAAATTGTTTACAGACAGACGGACGGACGGACTACGAACACATTACTATCTCATATGCTCTTCTGGCCTTCGACCAGTAGAGCTAAAATCTGTAATTTATTATGAAAATATTTGGTTTGTCACAGGTTTGATTGCTTATCCAACATGTTTATCTGAAGAGTTGGCCGGATATAGAGCAGTGGAAATTTCCACAGCAATCAAGGAAAAATCAGAAAACATCATAGGTAGGAGCAAACAGTAAAACATGTTAACCGTGAGTGTTGGAATGTCATGTTTTATACTGGGTCATATTTTATTACAAGGGTACAATTTCTTGACTGTTAAGAGTCTAATTTATTATTTTCTAAATATTGGCCCATAGATTACAGTTTAGAATGAGAAACAGGAATTTCCTTCGAAAAACCCCTTTTAAATGATGATATGGATACGAAAATACAGAAATGAGTGTAAACAAACATAAAAAGCTGACATTCTTGCGAGATATTTCAAAATCTATTTATATAAATTATATCATTTCTTTAAAATCTTCGAATTTGACCGCAATATATATGAAGAAAATGAACATTAAACTCGCTGATCTTTAAAGGAAAGATTTTTGTAAAACACGTGTTACCCAACTTAAATTCAGGGATATTACACATACATTTGGATCCAAGTTAAACATATAAAAAATTAATTTAGTTTAGCAATTTATTCCTTCATTTGACGAATTCATTTTTTGCAGGAATCGTCGGAGCGGAGAGGAGTTCCGATTCCGAATCAATGTCAACAGTTCTCGCGAGACTTCCTCGTTCCATTGCGCCACCTATGATCTCATATTCTTCTACCTCTGTGTCGCTTAGTGATAAGTCGACGTTTCCCAACTTCTTCAGGACAATTTATTCAGATAAAATACAAGTCGAGGTTAACGTTACTTAAGAGTGTCACTTATCTGTAGTTTTAGTTATTCATTAATATAAAAAATACAACAATTTTTCTTTTTATTAAATTGTCTTTAAATTTAAGGGCAAATAACAGAAAACGTGTTTTCTACCAGTTTGCATTATGCATATAAGCTTAAGTCATACATAGAATTCTTACGACCATTTTTTAAGATAAGGATAGATGGAAAGATATGCTTATTTAATTTTACTGCCCTTTGCATATTTAACTGCTGCCCATTGCATATTATTTTCTTTGACAGGTTATAATCACTCTAATGTTGGAATTACATTGGAACTACATATCTATTGTGCGCGAGAACAACGCATACGGTCGACATGGTGCTGAAGCATTGAAAACACAACTCCTTAATCACGGAATTTGCATTCGCACCGTTAATGGTTTCAATACTACAAACGGAGTTCAAATATCAGTTCTTAGTCAAATAATTTCAGATGTCACCTTACCAAAAGGTGGCGCAGTCAGCGGAATAGTTTTCTTTGGAGGACAGTCGTCTGCTGAGAAATTGTTGACGGCCACGAAGGACCTTAATCTCGGAGAAGACACACCATCAATCATTTTTTCAGAAGGTGTTGGAATGTCTAAAGAGGTGTTTAAAGCAGAGACTATTGCGGCATCAAGAGGAAATCTTGTAGTTAGCCCTAAATATCAACCGGTGGATAGTTTCCTGGAACACTGGAAAGCTATTTTTACGAATAAAACATTGCTATTATACGAAATACAAACCAATCCTTGGTTAAAGGATGTTTTCTTTGATGTAAAAGGGTGTTCTCACGAAGATTTGACTTGTATCGAACCAACAGAACAAGAAATAGATGATTTTATTTCAAAGAATATCTATATCAAGTTTGCTGTGGATGCAGTATCTATGTTTGCAAAAGCTTTAAAAAATTCAAAGAATGAAGTTTGCAAGAACGAATCTTGCTCATCTCTTCTTGAAGATGGAATAGAAAACTTATCGAAAGCAGTAAGAGATATAGAGGTTAACTCAACGACAGAGTTTGAATCAATGTTTAAACTGGATCAAAGACTTATTTTTGACGAAAATGGTAATATTCAACCACAAAAGAATGCAGAAGTATTCTCAGTGTATAATCACCGCAGATGTTTGGAGGACGAATCCAAGTACTGTTTTGTTAGGGTAATATTACCTTTACACATCTCATCAATGGATAAAGTTCAAAATATTTTGAAATTTTGAGATTAACGAAATAATGATAAATTTTGTAATAAAAAAAACTGCATGTTTTTGTAGGTGGCAAGTTTTTCTGATAACAAAATAGCAATAAACCAATCTCTGTTAAAAGATTATGACCAAGCTGGAAAGGAAAGAAGTAGTTATCACAAAGCTCAATGTAAACCGGGCAACATATGTACAAATTGCCTACATGACGACGAGCAAATATACTACAAACCTGGAGACCTCATTATTGTTGCTGCTTTCGCAATACATAACGTTGGCACGAAGCCTCTAACATGTGGAGGGTTGAGAAGCAACGTTGGTCTTGATGTAGCACTGACAGTTGAACATGCTGTCGACCAAATAAATCAAAACAAAACCATTTTCGATGGCACGTCATTTGGATTCATCATTCTAGATACTTGCAATGATCCCCTTGTAATTCAGGAGAGGGTGCTCCGTCTATTCAGAGAGGATGGTTATCCGAGACTGCCTTCTGATATAAAGGACCGAATCCTGGGATTTGTCGGATCCTTGGGAAGTACTCCTACTTTGGCCATGGTTTCGGTCACGAAAGAGCTGCAAGGAAAACCACAGGTTAAATTTCCTTCTATCTCTAAAGATTTTTTCATATTTTTATTGGCGATGTATAAAAGGCTTGTTAAATAATATATTGTATTATCCTTGTCTACATGTTGCTGCTTTCATGATCACTGAATGATGACAGATAAAGGTGAACATCAGGAAAAAGCTGGCGAGCCGATAGGGTTTTTTTTATTTTGTCTGTAAGTGGGTATGTGTTTCACTTTGTTTTAAACTAATGTTTCATTTCTTGTAATTTTTAGGTCGGATGCTGTTCAACAACTCCAGAATTGAACAATAGAGACTTGTATCCAAATTTTATACGTGTTTCAACCTCACTAGAACACACGGCAGACACAATGGTTCAATTAGCGAAACAACTCAACGCCTTATACATTCAGGTTATATACAGTTCTGGATTCTACAGAGAAGATGGAAAAGATGTCATTATATCTAGTGCAAAGAAACATGACATCTGTGTGGCAAATACTATAGAAGTACCTGAGAAGTCTAACTATTTCAATGTACTGGAGAAGCTTCGAGTCAAACCTTCGGCCAAGGTGGTTTTGACTTTTCTTCGTTCTCATGTTGGACCTATCGTAATGAAGGCAATCACAGACGAAATGCAATCGGGTGACGAGTTTCACTTTATAGGTTCAGAGACTGTTGGTACTCGCAAGCAGTACCTTATCCCCCGATTAAAAGGGACATTATCTGTAGCACAAGAAATGAACCAAATTCCTTCTTATCTCCAGTTTTTACAGACAAAGACTCCCAAACCAACCGATGATAATTCTTGGCTTCTTAACGCAATTCAAAGCCGTCAAGGATGCTATTACCCATGGAGTTTCAACAAATCCAAAACTTTGTCCAGAGAATGTGGACCAAATGACCATTTAACTAAGAACGACAGCGCCCTTTTGGACCCTTGGACACCATATCTTTACAATGCTGTTCTTGCTCTTCTAAAAGGTTCGGCAACAGCTTTGCGCGAGATTTGCCTGACAACGTCGAAAATATGCGCAGATTATTCAGATACGAAGAGGGTTTTACAACATATAAAAAATGTCCACCTAGATCTCGATCAAAATGATTTACCTGTACCCGTTTTTGATGAAAACGGAAATGGAAAATATGGGCATCGGATTTATCGTATTGTTTCTGAAGAAGGGGAGCTGTCCTATGAATTGGTAAGTAAGAAAAGAATTTTTTATAACAGAATACAACAACATGTACGCTGTATACATGTACATGTGTATACTCGGTACAATTAAATCAAATCAGAACTCTGAATTTTGCACGTAACGTTTTTGAGACAATGTCTTACTTGAAAGGAGAATTAAAACTTGCTACTGTCTTACGACAAACAAATCCATACAACTGTATTTGTTTATGTGGCTTGAGTACAATAAGGATGTTGAAAAAAATCTTTCCATTGCATATCGGATATTCTCTCCTCCTGCCACCATATCCCACCTCTGATGTTTTGGAGGTCTGTGTTTGCTCTGCTCCTGTTTTGTATTGTTTTATGGACTTTTGATCTTGAATACTGTTCGTTATCTCCTTATGTTTCATTCACTAGCTAATATTGTACAGGAAAATACATTTGTGTGATGAATAATTTGTAAATCACTGGTGTTAAGTCTAATAATTATTGCAACATATTAAAAATCTTATTTTGTTTGTTTTACTTGATTCATGAAATCCTTTTGGCGGTAAGTTTCATATAGATACTTACTAGGATGCAGATATTTATATTATCTTTTTACTAATCTTCATTTTTCTTCATTTTCCAACAAGAAATTTATAAAAATTACTAGATTCCTTGTCTGTAATATGATTCACAGGAATTGTAGATTTAAAACTAATTTAGCTTTTGCAAGCCATCATTAATTCTGCAATTTCTCTATATAGGTCGGACGTAAATTATTCGAACCCAATCAAGTGGCCTAGTATTTAATCAAAAGAATGAAATACTTCCAGAATATTCTGTAGAAACAGAATGTCCGAATCCTACAGACTGTAAACTCTGCCGAGAATTTTTGAACAAGCCACAAACCGACGATGATTCTTCAGACTTGTGAGTTGGGTGAATGTAATACTTTTATCTTCCTGTTTAAACATAAGTTGACAATTGTTATAAGATTTGATATGGATTCATTACGAGAACTTAATTGAAAACGTATCTACATTATATTTTAACTTTAAAGGAAACCAAAGACATTACACCTATTGAAGGTTGTTTTCTCTATATTTTAGGTCCTTAATGCAGATTTTGCTTATTGTGGGAATACGTATTACCAGCTTTTTGGCCATTCTCTTCGCAGTTCTATTTTTGCGTCTGTAGTGGGAAAAAAGGCGAGGTAACTCTTGAACTCGACTTGAATTAATGAACAGAAAGAATAGCTCGAAAATTTACAAATTCTAAAGTGCTGGGAACACTAAAACAAAAGGATTAAAATCTAAAGACTTAATTTAGACACAGGTAAAAGTCAGTACAACAAAATATGGAGATAATAACAAAATGAAGCTCAAAACTAATATAAATTGAGAGTAGAACAAGCCCAGGCCTATAAAAACATCAGAAATAGGAGCAGGGGCCCGTTTCATCAAAGGTCGTACGCCTAATCGTAGAGCTACGCCGGCGTAAATTCGGGACTAGCACGAAGATTTGCATTTCAATAAAGAGCGTATCACTACGCCTGACTAAATTTAGGACAAAATTTTACGTCTACTCATGGGTAGGCGTAAGTTAGGGCGTAAAGTTAAATTAAAGCCTTTTTTATTAATTTTAAACAATTTAGCGAGTTCTAAAGAAAAAGTGCGTTTCTGAGAAGAATTTAAAATGCAAACAATGCATTGTTTAATTACACATATTATGAAGTGTGTATGTGGGGGGGGGTGTCTTACAACTACTTTGGGACGTAGTTGATTTGAGTAATTACGTACTTAATATTTTAATAAATTTCTGATGAGAAGAAAAGCTTGTCTTATTAGAGATTTTTTCGATCACCATTTCTTACGTTTTGACAATGCATTCATACACATTTGATGGTATTGTACATGTTGTATGTATAAGGTATTGTAAATCAATATACATGTACATACATGTGTATAAAACTATATTTCTACACCCCGCTTGAAAAGCGGGAGGGTACATGTAAATACTAAATAGAAATCGGGATGTCCGTCCGTCCGTCTGTTACGCTTTGGAGGTACACATCTCTATCCGAAACTCCTCTCATACCACTGATTGAAATTTGATGAAATTTTCACAGAATCTTTATTACATATTGCCATTGTGCCTTATTGTACTTTTTGATCCGATACATATTTTGGTTTTCCTGCAGTAAAACATGGACACCGCCACTATATTTATATTGGAGGCGGGGGGGGGGGTATCTTTTATTGAACTCATTGATCACGGTACCTCTGGTTTCGCTTTCATCGCTTTCACTTTCACTCACTAAAAAGAAACCCATTAAAATTGTCTATTTAGAAAGGAAATATTTTCCCAATAACATATTTTATGAAAAAACAAACAAACAAACAAACAAAAATAATCGGTTTCAAAAGCATACTAATCCTCTTTCTGGTAATTTTCTACATTTAAGAAAAAATTTCAAATAAAAAAAATTAACCCATCTTAAAACCAAATAGTTTTTTGTATGTTTGAAGAGTCCATTTCTTATTTACTTCTCGTCCACATGCGTAGATCTAGAGGTAGTCTGAGAGAGGGTTCAGAACCTCCCGAATTTGCAATTAACATTGAATGTACAGAATACTCAGTTAAAGACGAAAGTAATAATTTTCTAGGTATCTGGGACAAGTGAAGTTTCCGGCGAATCTAAGACGGAACCGAGGGAGGGGGGGAATCATAAACAATAAGAGATTTTGAAATGGGGAAATATATTATTGCTTTTATAACATGAATTATTCCTAAACTTTGATGCAGAATACATCTTTAATTTTCATGAATTTGTTTAGGATTAAATTTTACATACATTGTAGTGTAAGATAATCTGAGCGCATATAAAGCACATATAAGATGAAAATATACATGTTTTTGATTTCCTGCATAACTTAATTTTTAATGAAAACAAAATAAAGAGTAGCTGTTACTTTTATTAAAGACAGAGACCACACAAGCAGAGAATTTTTGTAAGAATATCTTTGTAGTCTCTCTCTCTCTCTCTCTCTCTCTCTCTCTCTCTCTCTCTCTCTGCGTACTTTTAAAACGGTACATTATACATTTAATCTGCAGAAAGTAAAGAATTTTTTTCTATATCTGCACGACCTATAGTCTAGTAATTTGTAATTATATGATGAACCTTTGTGTCATTTTAATAAACAAAAACATTTTATGTTATAATGATTTGAATTGACAAAAATTTAATAAATTTAGAGAGGATTAACTTACATGTACCTTAGTAGTAAACGTGTAAAATTTATTTCTTGACTCAAAATGTATACATAAAATTATGTAAACCGTTTGCATTTTGTATTCATTATTTTTGCTTGCTTTAAATCTTATTCTGCCTCAAACTTAATTTTAAGTATTTTTCAGTAGAATCAGTATTTATCATGAAATTTATTATCTAAGGCGAAGTCATTAACCTTAATCAATTTCGGGAAGAGAGGGGGAGTGGCTGTAATTAAAATTCCAAAATAAATAGTTTTGCTTGATTCCAAAATACATGTACATGTACGGTCCTTTTCTTCCTTTTAATTTATAAGACTTTTATTATTGAAATGTTGTTAAAAAAAATAAAATAAAATTGGATTTTTACATTTGTGTCTCCTACATGACACTATAAACCCATGCATGTTTCAATTAGTGCAAGTATTAATAAATATAAAATTTGTGTTATTTATACATGTTTGTACGCATTGGGCAATGTTTATGTTTTTGCGCCTGCGCAGTGCAACGTTGTCAAGGACTTAGTCCTGTGACTAAGCGTATCTTTTACGACTAGACTTACGCCACTTGGTGAAACGCTAATTACGCCCGACTAAATTTTGGCGTAAGCCCCGGAAGTACGCCTAAGTTAAGGCTTAACTTTACGACTTTTGATGAAACGGGCCCCTGGTGTCGTAAAAGAGTAAGAATCCCTTTCGATGATTCATCCACTATGTGTTTCTTAGCATGATCGAGCAAACAGAGGAATCAAAAGACAGTATGACGTATGAAAATTTAATGTTCTAACAATATGTATGAAAATGTCAGTCATGATAGTAATTGCTGACAAGCAGATCATTGTCATTGTATCGACCATTAAGTTTTCATTCAGAAATAATGACATTAATCGAGTCCATTGATATTCATGTTTCAACTTGTTTGTCAACAGCTTGACTCGTTTTAGAAATTGTTTGTATGTAGAGCACGCTCTTGCACATTTAATCAACGGTGAAACATAAAATACGAGTAAAAATGGAACATAAATAAGGCAAATAAAGCAAAACTCGCTGAAAACTCAACTCCATCGCAATTTTTCTCATCCGGATATTACTGTTTTCAAAGAAAGTGACCAGATTAGAGATCTCCTCGGATTAGACAGCATTTTAAGGATAGATGATACAAACAAACTTTTGTCAAAAATTTTGGAAAAAAACAAATTGGGTCATGTTTTAATGATTAAAATGAGTAAGTTTCACCGCGTAGTTTTTAATTTTTTATTCAAAATCTCACAAAAATGGAATTTGAGGTGAAAAATATTTGTATAGAATAAGAAGGATGGTTTCAGAGGGGTAGAATTTTGTTTACAATTTCTTGATATTCTAGAAATCTATTAGTTGCATCATTTGCAATGAAATTAGGTAAATATATATACTGCTAGGAGACAGATTCCGTAGGTCGAGAGTTCAACCCCGGGCTGGGGCGGAATGAGTATCCTTGTAAAAAGTGAATTTCTCTGTGCTTTCTATATTAATATTCCTTCACTTAGAGCAGTTATATTAGTTTAAGAGTTGTTGTAATTTGTGCTTTATATATATATATATATATATATATATATATATATATATATATATATATATATATTTATTTATATCTTTTTTCACCAAAATTGAACAAACATTAACATTGAGAAATTAGCTAATTTTTTATATATCATCAATTAGAATTTCTGTTTGCTTTGTTTATTGAGACTGAAAAATATGTGATTTATTGTCCATTATTGTCCAATTTGAATTTCCCTAACTTTTACGCAACGTAGCCATACTATGACGTCATAGTTTACTTCCTTCCCTGCAAAGACTCTCATGACGTCATGACGTCATAGTTAACGTTACTAAGCAAAACAATCAGTTCAATTTATGTACACCTGGGGTGCGTTCAACGGCGTATCAGCTAACTTAGCAGCTAAATAGTAGATATCTATCTCTATTGAACAGACAGCTAACTTAGCTGCTAAGTGTTATATTTTGAATAAAGATTTATCAGTAAAAACTTATTACTGGAACAAATAAAGTTTATTTCAGACGAAAATATATATTTAAATTTACATTTAATTCACTTAGATATAGGAAATAACCCTCCTTTTTGTAAAAATCTTGAATGCTGCAGATTTGTAACCAAGGAAACCATCTTGGATTTGGGACGTAGCATTAAATATTTATGCTAGCTCTCCATACGTAGCAGCTTGGTTAGCCGTCCGTTCAAGAGCGTAGCTTTACATAGCGGCTACGTAGCAGCTACGCTGTTGAACGCACCCCTGAAGACGGATTATGAAATCCAGAAAGCGCTTGTGTTAAATGAAATTTGGAAACTTCATTTTCTTTTTCTTTTATAATTATTTTCACCTGTGTGACATCGACTGTGAACTATTTTCAACTATATATATATATATATATATATATATATATATATATATATATCCAAAATTTAAATAGTGTCTCAGTAATCGGATAACAATATTAAAAAATGGTAAAAAGAAAACACAAAAATCCTCAGTTAAGCTTTAGCGCTTTCATTTTCAATCTTCAGAAGCTTATAATAGTATCATAGTAACAGTGATTATGACGTCATGTTAAGCGGAACGTTAAATGTTTATTATGACGTCATAGATACAATATGACAAAAGTACGGGGAAATCACAAGTAATTTATAAAACACTATTAAGTTTTGGCTGAAAAATACTAATAAAATGTTTTTCTTTTTCCCGTCTCTGGATATCGGTGGCACAACTGAGTTTATAGAAAGGGAAAATTCTGAATTGTTTTTTACCACACGCCTCCAGGTGCGAACTTAATTGAATTTGTCTGTATTCGGGTGTACTAATGTGTTGCTTATGTACACGTACACGGGCACGGAGAGTGTTGCCGGTTTCACCAATATAATATTCCTTGCATCCAGGACATGTGATGACATAAATGACATTTTTTGTATCGCATGACATGTTTTCTTTAACTCTAAATTCACGCCCATTGAAATTATAGCTGGTCCCTTCTGTAATGTATTCACATGTACCGCATCTAGGGTTCTTACACTTAGAGACTGTATAAGTATGGTCGTTGAATTTGGAAGAACAAAGTATTCTCTTTAGGTTTTTGGGTTGACGTTTACTGTTGATAAAACGACAACAAGTTACTGTCTAAGGGTCTAAAATACACCCCTACGCCTCAAGTAAATAATCAAGAGCTTAAAACGGATATAAAAGCTTATACTCGGCGACTCAGGCTACGTGAATATTTTCATGAAAGTGATACCAGTGAATCTGATTCCGAGTCTACAGACGCAGAAGAAACAGACCTTGTTAGAAACAAATCCAAGTTTAACCCAAAACGAGGAAGAAATAAAACTTTAGATGCTGTTTGCGACACATTGGAAAATATTCATTTCCCAAATAAACCCAGGACTATTAAACCAAACCTTTCTAAGGAAGAAGAAAAGGCTCTTAAAAACCTCAGAGATGACCCTACCATCATAATCAAAGAGGCCGATAAAGGAGGCGGAGTCGTCCTTATGAATAAGGATTTTTACAAAAGTAAAATTTTACAAATGTTGCAAGACAATAATTTTTATGAAAAATTGCGCAACTGTCATGAGAAGAAAACAATTACAAAAATAAAAAACTTAGTATATGGACCACTATCGGAGGGCTTAACAGATAAGGAAAAGGACTACCTGACAAACTTTGAATTCCGAGAGAGTCAATTCTATGGTTTACCTAAAGTGCACAAGTCTAAAATTATAAAGGATGCCATAAAAGAGCAAAATAGTATATGTATTACATGTGCTGATCCCGCTGATTTAAGCTTCAGACCAATTGTAGGAGGACCGAACTCTTCAACGCAAAGACTGAGTCATTTATTGGATATACTTTTAAAACCATATTGTCAAAAAGTACCCAGCTTTGTGAGAGACGATCTTGATTTTATAAATCATTTACCTACTCATGTCACCTCTAACACCAAACTTGTCACACTGGATGTTGTAAGTTTGTATACAAATATTCCTACAGAATTGGGATTGCTAGCTGTCAAATTCTGGACTGAAAATTATCCCGATGTTCTAAACAACAGGTTTCAACGGGACTTCATCCTAGAGGCTCTAAAATTAATTCTAGATAACAATACGTTTGAGTTTGCAGACCATCATTACCTCCAAATTAAGGGAACAGCAATGGGGACAAAAGTCGCACCTACCTATGCAACATTAACCCTTGGTTATCTAGAACATAAATTACATGATCAACTGTGTACGTTGTGGGGGATAGAATCTGCAAACAAAATACGGTCTAAATGGAAAAGATTTTTAGACGATTGTTTTATCTTATGGGAGGAGGATGTCGATAAACTAACGGAGTTTTATGATTTACTTAACCAAATGAATTCGGATATTAAATTCACGATGGAAACAGATGATTTGCAAATGCCATTCCTCGATGTTCTTGTAACAAAGGATAATACCAGCTTAAATACGGATATTTACTATAAACCAACCGACATACACCAATATCTGCATTTTGGATCAAGCCATCCCCATCACACTAAAACAGCTATACCATATAACCTCGCAAGAAGGATATGCACCATTGTGAGTAATACCAATATCAGGGATATTCGACTGGAGGAATTAAAATTATATTTATTAAACCAAAAATATCCAGAACAACTTGTAGATAATGGTATAAAGAAAGCCAAGGAGTGCGATAGAAGTCAGTTACTTTTAAACATACGACGTGCGAATGACGTTGAAATAATTCCATTTGTGCACACGCATAACCCGAGAAATCAAAACGTGAGTTCAATTATTCATGAATTAAACAACCTACTTACAGAGGACGAACAAACGAAAAACGTATACAAGAACTCTCGTTTTATCAACAGTAAACGCCAATCCAAAAACCTAAAGAGAATACTTTGTTCTTCCCAATTCAACGACCATACTTATACAGTCTCTAAGTGTAAGAACCCTAGATGCGGTACATGTGAATACATTACAGAAGGGACCAGCTATAATTTCAATGGGCGTGAATTTAGAGTTAAAGAAAACATGTCATGCGATACAAAAAATGTCATTTATGTCATCACATGTCCTGGATGCAAGGAATATTATATTGGTGAAACCGGCAACACTCTCCGTGCCCGTGTACGTGTACATAAGCAACACATTAGTACACCCGAATACAGACAAATTCAATTAAGTTCGCACCTGGAGGCGTGTGGTAAAAAACAATTCAGAATTTTCCCTTTCTATAAACTCAGTTGTGCCACCGATATCCAGAGACGGGAAAAAGAAAAACATTTTATTAGTATTTTTCAGCCAAAACTTAATAGTGTTTTATAAATTACTTGTGATTTCCCCGTACTTTTGTCATATTGTATCTATGACGTCATAATAAACATTTAACGTTCCGCTTAACATGACGTCATAATCACTGTTACTATGATACTATTATAAGCTTCTGAAGATTGAAAATGAAAGCGCTAAAGCTTAACTGAGGATTTTTGTGTTTTCTTTTTACCATTTTTTAATATATATATATATATATATATATATATATATATATATATATATATATATATATATATATATGTATATATAGTAAAAAATAACAGAACGCCGATTAAAACTCTACCGGTTTCAATTGTATCATCAGGAGTTTGACAAATTGCTATAGATACAAACATTTCAAAGTATATTGTGACGTCATGTAACGTCAAAAGTGTTGCGCTTTAGTACAGTTCATTGTGACGTCATTATGTTACGTTATTACGTTAACAGTTAGACAAATAATGCGGGAAAATTGTAAATTGTCTATTATGACAGGGCGTTTAGCTTTGGTTTAAACAATGAAATAAAATGTTTTTCCTTGGTTTCACGTTCCTTTTCGGAAGTCTTGTTATAGAACTTGTATATAGGAAACACTGTAAAATTAGGAAAAATGTTTTCAGCACATGTTCTAATATGTCCGCTCACGGCAGTACACTGGTATTCAGTTTGACGAATTTGTTGACGATGGACACCCTAAGACACCGCATGACCGTCCATCGTCAACAAATTCGTCAAACTGAATACCAGTGTACTGCCGTGAGCGGACATATCAGAACATGTGCTGAAAACATTTTTCCTAATTTTACAGTGTTTCCTATATACAAGTTCTATAACAAGACTTCCGAAAAGGAACGTGAAACCAAGGAAAAACATTTTATTTCATTGTTTAAACCAAAGCTAAACGCCCTGTCATAATAGACAATTTACAATTTTCCCGCATTATTTGTCTAACTGTTAACGTAATAACGTAACATAATGACGTCACAATGAACTGTACTAAAGCGCAACACTTTTGACGTTACATGACGTCACAATATACTTTGAAATGTTTGTATCTATAGCAATATGTCAAACTCCTGATGATACAATTGAAACCGGTAGAGTTTTACTCAGCATTCTGTTATTTTTTACTATTTAAATACTTGTGTGGATTTTTTTATCAGACTTTTGGATTATATATATATATATATATATATATATATATATATATATATATATATATATATATATATATATATATATATATATATACACCAATCCAGGCATCCATTTTTTGGTTTGTTTCATCTGTCCTTAAGCAATTGAATTTTTGAAATGGACTTAAAGTTTACAACGTTTTTCGGAGAACATGTAGAAAATATCCTGATTATAAAAGTTTCACTTTGTTTAATGCATTGCTTTCTTATGATCATACAGATAGTTGTCAACCGCAGGATCCTTACTATCTGACCGTCCAGCATGAGGGAAATCGAAATACAGAGAGGATTAATGCTGAAGAACCCGGAAGCGAATATCATTCTGGCAATGGCTTCTCACCCCTTTGATGAATACATAGATCCCTTTGACCACTTCACACTATGTAAAGAGTTCTTATATCAGTTATTCTTACATGTATGCAGTCCGAGTGATCAGGCATTATATCTGAACTGGAGAGAAATATTGAAATATACCATACATTACGTGATGAATTTGTTTACACTGTATTCTTTTAGTAAGGCAAAGATGAATTACTGGTAACTGAACACTTTATTTGATTGCACTTTCCTAATTTTGGTTACTGATTTTAACAGGGCAGGAAAACATTTGTCCCCTGAATTTTATCTAGTCAGGTGCTGTACCCCAATCGGCTATATGGCCACCGGAGCTTGAATCTGTTAGAAATAATATTGTAATGAGGAGGTAGTTCTCTTCAAAAATTAAAACTTTATATTAATTGAAGCCAAGGGAAAGATCAAGTTGGTTTTACTTTAAGAGTACTTGCCTAGTTATCTCCTGAAGTTTACTTCTGAACTGATGAGAGTTGTACTGCATGGGTAGGATATATAAATATATATTATTATAACAGTAACTTGATCCGAAGGGTCGTATCACGTCGAGTTGACAGGCGCAGATCATCAGATCAAACACCATGGATTGTGTAAAATTTTGACAATACCGAACATGATGTGACTTCACAAATGAAATAACAAGCCGGGTTGCGAAAGGTCAAGCGGCGCATTCGGCGTACGCCGGTATGACAAATGAAATCCTACCGATGTTAGTGTAGCGAGTATGCGAGCGGATCTAACATCTAATTTTAAATAGATTGATGCGAGCGGATCTAACATCTAATTTTAAATAGATTGATGCGAGCGGATCTAACATCTAATTTTAATTAGATTGAATTCTAACGAAACTAATTTTTTTCGTCATTGCTGTTAACAGATGGCGGTTGAGATGGGCGTTTCTGCTGCTGCAGTAATTGCTAGTACCGCCATACCCAGGCTGCTGAGATGGTCTTTATCCTCAATGAGCCGGGCAGTTCAGACCTTAAAGGGAGGATTCAAGTACCTGAAGGGAGCATTCAAGTACCTGAAGGGAGCATTCAAGTACCTGAAAGGTATTAGGATAATAGGAGTCCAAATCTTCATTACTCCAGTTTACGTGAAAAAGAATTAGCGAAACCTAATTTTTTTTTTTGAAAGTTAAACTTAAAAAATGGCAATTCCAACTTTAAAGTTGGCTTTTTCAATAAATCGAACTTTAGAGTTGGAGTTGCCAACTTCAAAGTTGTATTTACATTTACTTACTTAAAACGTCAACTTCAACATTGGAATTTGCAACTTTAAAAAATATTACGTGGTACGAATACCCTTCTGTAGTATACACTTATAATTGACAATGATATTTTTTTAATTGAAGACCATGTTCATTCAGAAAATCTATCAAGGACAACCCTCAGCAGAATTCTCCAAAATACGAGTATTTCTTGTGAGTATACCTTGACATTTGTCTTATTCACTGTATACAAAGTGCTAATCGAAAATCTACTTGATTTGGATCACTAGCTATATTGCTTTGGGTACTCTGATGCATTATGGGTAAAAAAGAAAAATCTGCGGACAAAATATGGGTAAAAGTAACTTTAAGAAATTAGGAAACTATTTAAACCTTTATAGAAACAAAGTAAATTTATTTGAGAAATTTTTTAGGTTGAAACATGTTAGAAATTCGATACCGTTCTCATTTACTAAGTTAAAATGGGATTTTTGCTCATTTTGAATTATTTCAATTGTTCTTAATTTTTTTAAACTATATTCTGTTGTAAAAGTTATTGTATCTAAGTTTTCACCTCAGTTCACCCACGAAACATCATCTGATTTCTATAAATTACGCTTTTTAGAGAAATTTAGCTATTCTTGTTTTGAGTGAATGCTATACTATGTTTGCAACATATTTTTGCGATGGCTATACTTTTTTCGGATCCTTTTTGTGATTTGCATGAAATTAAGTTTTATTATTTTTTGATAAAATTATCGCGATTTAAACAGTTTTGAAAAAATATTGGCGTTTATTATCACAAGAGAAACATTTATCAGTCGAAAGAAGTTAAACAGAAATAAATAATCATAGAATTTGATGAAATGTGCTATCATTGCTGGTGTTTGTGCGATACTTGATTTGCGTTTTGTCGTGATTGATACAGAAATGCTATGTTTGATTTGAGTAGAATACTTCTTGAAGAATGAAGGCGTATATGGGGGGAGTATAATCCAAAGACACTGTCTCAAGTTTATGTCATTAAATAACTTAATGATAAATACACGTAATATATTTTCACTTATGCTTTAAAGGTATGTAAACGGAAAAAAGGCTTCACAAACTATTCGAACTTTTTCCAAAGCTCATGATAGCGTAAGACTGAATGCGTTAACCACGATATGCTACGGTGTCTTCTTGATGTTTGTGTGTCAGTTTGCTTTAAAGAAACGAATTTGTTGAGACAAATAATGTTTTTCAACCTATCATTTAATTTATCTTGGGTCGGTTTTTTGGGGCTTACTTCTTTTATCCAACTGTTTTACCTTTGTTTTTATACTAAATTTGATTATGAAATGCTCTGTTTACTTGATCAATACATAGAGCTCACAGCGGATGTGACCGATCAACAAGGAATGTTTACTCCTCCTAGGCACCTGATCCCACCACTGGTATTCCGGAGGAGGGGGGGGGGCGTATTTATGCCCTGCTCACATGTTTGTATTGTTTGTATATTTTTCGACATAAATCAATGCTCATTATCCTCAATTTCTTTTCATTTCAGAAATATTCGATTTTTAGATAGAATGGGTTCAGACGCCATTAAAAAAACACAATGCATTTACTTTTCCGTAATTTAAACACTAGACTTCGAATAGAAACCTGATCCGTTCATATTCAAAAATAAATCTTTATAGCTAGAATCATTAAATATAAACGTACCCATTTTCGACTAAATTACTCTAAAAACAATTTTCAATCAATATGTCTTTCAGAACAATATATGAATCAAATATGTTGAAGATGACATTACCGACAACATAATTTTAGAAAAATTAAACTTTTCCGTCATAGAGCGGGTGATTGTCCTCGCCTTGTACACTTTTTTTCTCTCTTTTATAAATCTATGATAAAGAGATTATAATGCAACTTTTGTAATATTTCACCTATTTTCACACTATATTAAGACATCAGAACTTTAAACTAAGAATCTGAAACAGAATCTATAAAGATAAAAGTTTAATTAAAATTTCTCATTATATCCCCATAGACAGATCCAGAAAAGCGGCTATAGGTCAGGGGGTCAAGACCTGATAATTTTTTCAAATTCACTAAAATTTAAGAATATTAAAGTAACCATATCAAAATAACTTTGCCCCCCCCCCTTCCCAAGAAACACAAACTCTTAACAGTCAGTCTACGATAAAAGAAGTTAATTGATTTTCAGGGATATGTTATGATTTCTATAAAAAAGATCCATGCATTTTTTTGAGAAATGTGTTAACCGTTTGTTTTTTTTTTATCATATGAACATTTTTTTAATATTCCATGCAATCTTTTCTTAACGCTTATTTGGCTGAATTGAAATTAGTAAATGAACGAATCGGCATTAAGATTTGAAGTTGAATGCGTTTTAATCATAATAATCAAATCGAAATTTTGAATGCATATATATACCACTAAATATTTTCAAAACCAGGTGTATATGTAAAGTCTAAGAGTTGAAATCGATCTTTAAAATTGTTTAAAATTTTACAATAGTACATGTAAATTGGTGAGCGACATAAAAATTCTTAATTTGGTATGTTTTTGTTGATGAATGACTGTCATAAGTTGATAGGAAAACTGAGAATATATATGGAAGAATGTAGCTTGTCCACCAATTAAGTCAACCCCATCCCCAACCATAAAATAGGATTTTTGTGTTGGGATATTTAGTGTTAAGGACAGCAATGTAACCCCCTCCCGTTTCCCGAAGAAATTTATGCTTGAGCTATCCTTTATTCCGGAATGAAAAAATGGAACTAAACATATAAATTAACGAAATAAAAACGTCATTACAGTTGCTTCCATTAGAAATTTTAAAAAAATACTGTCAAGAAAGGTTCAAAATGTTATTAGATAGGGGTATAATTTATTTTATTAAAAGAAAAATAAGTAACGTCAGGTGCCTGTGTGTTTGTACTCTCCTTCGTACCTAAGTAACTTACCAAGAGGCCACACTACTTTTTCTATAATTTATATAAATACATATGTATCACACTCACCGATTGAGCATAAAACGCTTAAGGTGAGCATATGACACATGGACCTCCTACGGACTGGGCCATTGTTGAAATGTAAGAGGAGTCTGGGGAAGAAAATATTGTACAGCACTGTTGTTAACACAAAGTAACGTCAATAAATTATTTTACTAATTGCAATCGGCCTAAATGCTATATGTATACTCGAAAAAAGTATAGCTGTCATGACAAGCTTTCTGGATATTTTCTACGCAAACCAAAAATAGCTCTGGAAAAGTTGGGTAGGTGCATATTTGCTGTAATTGTCAAGTTATAAAGAAGACCTTGTGGTCGAATTTGATAAATTACGTTTGATAAAGGTTCATATTAAACATTACAATAAATGTTTTATTGAAATAATGTCAACAGTCCATTCCAGTGGATGATTAGTCGAAAAATGACCATTAGATGTGTGAAAAACGCGTGCTACAGATGTTTATGGAGGGGTAGATGAAACAAAAATATCATAATCTTTAAATATACCAAGAAGAAGTCTCATATTGTTTGAAGTAGTTTTATTATTAGTAAGAAAACGTATATAAAAGCACATTTTTTGTCTTAATGTGCAGACAGAAACTTCGAATGATCCAAACAAATATAGCTAGTGATCCAAATCAAGTAGATTTTCGATTAGCACTTTGTATACAGTGGGACCGTAACAAGGATTAGACGTGGACGGCTTTGGGAACGTGGTCCAAGATGAACGCTCATAGACATTTTGAAATTCATTAATTTCATTTTGTATATTTGTACATATTTGTTTTTATATAAAATTGTAAATAGAAAATAGTCTTGTTATCATTGATTAAGCTTAGGGTGTCGTGACACTGACGCCTGGCCGTACAAGTGGAATTTTAAAATTCGCATTAATTTACTTTACATTTTCTGTCGTGTGAACGCAATTTAATTCGCATTATTTTGATTCACATTAGTTTACTTCGCATTAATTTACTACGAATTAAATTCTCCGTGTGAACAGGGCATTAAACTGTCATTTCAATGAAAAATTAAGAAAACTAGTCATGAATATGGGAGCTTCATATTCGACAAAGGAAATGTATCCAGATTGCCTACAGTCTCTCAGAAAACAGTTATTAGTATGTTCTTGGCCTCTTCTTTAAATCAAAATCAAATTTAATATAGGTATCCGGTTTACTTTTCATATGATTTCAAATTGAATTTCATAAAAATACTCTATTTTTTACATAATTCTGCTAAAGCCGTAGAGTACGGGAAAAAGAAAGTTGAAATTGATTATGACGTCATAGTGGATCTAGCACCAAAAAATTAGTCTGAAGTTATTTACTACATCTTGACCTTAAAAATTTTCCATACATATTTCTATGTAAAACTTTGATCCCCCATTGTGGCCCAGTCCTCTGGGGTCATGATTGAGCAAACTTGAAACTAAACTATGTAAAGAAGATTTCCTATTAGTTTTAATTTGTTTGGCACAGTAGTTCTTGACAAATAGAATTTTAAAAAATCCCACCAAATTTTAACTTTTTCTTAATAAGGGCGGAGCCCTTCATGTGAACAAACGTGAATCCCTTTCACCAAAAGATTTGGGAAATTTAAACACTATATGTTGGTGATGGTTGAATATTACCACAGAAATAAGGGACGTTTACAATGGCTCATTTCAATTTTATTGACAGCTAAATACTGTGTTATAAATGCCCATTTTATTTAAATTAACTATAAGTTAGTAAGTAAGTAAGTAAATTGTTTATTATAGTGACATGTGTTATACGTTATACAGTACAATGTAAAACATTTAATACAATTAATATCCAAAACACCCGGCCCATCGGACCTATATGTCTACTTTAACAAAATGTTTGAAAAATATATACACAAATATTACGCATGGCGTTTTTTGTACAACAGAGATTGTCTGAGCATGTAAGAAAGGTATAAATATTTTGAGGTCTGCCTAGGAAAATTTACACTCTCTTGATCTGACATAGAAAAAGTTGGGTTACATTTAAGGAAGGATTCTTCTCTGGTTTCTGACTAGATGGGATATTCAAAGTATATTTATTGATATGTCTTATATATTTAGATGTAAGAGATTTAAAAGACCATATTTTTCTTTCCTCATCACAATTATACAACTTAAAATAGAAATGGTAAACTGCGTTTGAAAACTAGCAGGGACTATATTTTTGGCGGAATGGTGGCGTATGAAAATATCTTCTTTCCTGCCTCTCAAAATTATTATAGAACATTGAATTTAGTTATAATTTTTACGCAATCAAAGACTAGACGAAATTTTCAAATGTAAGTTAAATTAATATTAAGGGACTAAAGTTTCAAAATATATCAAAAAAATAAGATTTTTCACACATACTAGAACTATGCTGGCTATGTTACCATCACTTAGTGATATTGTCCTCTTGATTCTGTAAAAATTTGATTAATTTTTAAATACAAGAAATGTGAGAAGAATCCTACCTTAATACTAGTTAATAAATCTGATATGAAATTGGAATATTCTGTACAATTTAATAGAAAGTGGTACTCGTCTTCTACTTCATCTTTAGAACAAACATTACATAATCTGTCTTCTAATGATTCTTCATTATATCTTCCAGTTTCAACTCTAATTGGTAAAATTCCAATTCTAAATTGAGCAAGAATAGATATTTGAAATTTTGGAATATTCATTTCTTGGTAGTTTTCAGTATTAAAATGTGTTTTGAAATCTTTATACATACGTAATTTAGGTAGTTGTTTTATCTTTACTAGCCATTCACTCTCATAATTTAAAAGTAATCTTCGTTCAAATTCAACGATATCAAACATAACCTATGATAAACATGTTTAGAAATCACCGATTCAAATAGAAATTTAATTTGCGAAGTCCAGCTATATTTATTACTGTACATTGATTTAGTTCCCACAAGAAAACGTGTTTTGTTATGCGGTTGTCCTTCATTGTCAGTAAACGATTCCAGTATCGTACAGCGTTAATGCAGTGTCTAGGGAAATGCAGCTTCCAACCGAATTCTCCATGTAATGCTGATATCGGTGTAAATCTGTGTACCCTCAAGTAATAACGAAGTGCGCGATTCTGTACCATCTCAATTCAGTGATAGTTTCGAAGACCCCATATTTCACTACAATAGTCCAAAACTGGTGCTACACAACTCAGAAAAAGTTTTTCGAAAATTGATATCCCTATATCTTTATATGAACGAATTTTGGAAACCATCCCTCCAAAAGCACGTCCACCTGCTTTTGACAAAGTATCGGCATTATTTTGGAAACTAAGCTTTTCACGGAATATAACTCCAAGGTATTTGTAATCCGAATTGTATTGTAGAATATTATCGTTGAGTTTAAACTGGCAATCACTGCGGGATCCTCGTTTACAGAAATGCAATGCTGCTGATTTTTTTCATATTTATACACAAGCGCCAATAATATAATGCAGATACTAAGGTCATTGATATCTTTATACAGTGTACATGTAGATGAGGAAGGAAATTAGTCTGTAATTAAAGGACGCAAATGTTTGCATCCCTTATGGGTTATTTTTCATTTAAAAAAATGACATCGAAAAAAGCTTATCCAAATAATAATGCTTATACATATCATAGTTAATAGAAATCTTTTAATACTGAATCATTTCGATGTAATCAATTAACATCGCAACATAGTCGCCTTGCCATGTAGGTAACCACACATTCCTTTTCTCCCAGAAATCTCTCTTTGGATGAGGAGAGTCATTGCGCCAGGGCTTTGGAGTATCATATTGGTAGCGGTCAGAAAAAAAACCCAGGCCAGCGACCGCAACGTTCAACAAGACCCGGAACTAGATCAAAAACAAAAGCCCAAGAGGATGTATATTGAAAGCTAAACGATACTAAATTAAGAACAAAACTGTGTCAGAACATTTACCATTTTCTACAACTTTAAAAATATGTAAATGGTACCCAAATTTTTTCCAATAAAATGTGAAATGTTAATACTAACAGGTTGGTCAAATGGTGCATTTTTATTATCTCCCCATATGTTGGTGCCTGAAAAATTTCCAGCTTCCCAGAAGCCGTTAGAGGGCGTGTTGACTCGTAATATTTCGTGATTATCCACCGGACAACTTTTTTCATCATTCAAAAATCAAGGAAAATAAAATGAGTACTAATTTAATCACATAAATTCATATATATCCAGAAAATGCACAATTCAAATTCTTATAAGAAATGTATGACAGTTAAAATAATTTTAAAAAAAGAATAAATTATATTTCCACGTACATAATGTGCTGAGCTGTCCATTCTAAGGAATATGTGTGCCAACTATGCCAGTCACCACCATTAGATTGTCTATTTCAAGAATAATGATTAGTGTCACTCAAATAAAAGCATTTATCATTAAAATGTATACAAATGATAAAAGGGTGTACCTCTCGTTATGATTGCTGCGCTTATGTGCGCGATCCGTTCCCCAGTGTAGTGCGGAGGTTATCTGAGTTATACCGTGGTTAACTCCGTTAGACATAGCTTTAGCATTCCCTTATTAAATAAATAGGAACTTTGAACTTTTTACATAAAGACAAATTGTTGCCAAAAGTCAAAAGCCTTTATTTATACATTACAGTCCATATAATTATACATACTCTGTCGATAGCTTTACATGTTCTCTCCACCTTTTCGTAAAGAACCACATGGACGTTATACCTATGTAAATCAAAATTTCTGACACGTCAATAATTAACAAATAATCTTATACTAGGCAGTAGGTTTGATGTTGAACCAATATATACTAGTGTCATATCCGGTTTAATGTTGAAATTTGGACAGCTTCTCTTAGCATCTGAATACGCTTTGTACTCACTTCCAGTGATTATCACTACTATCATTAGATACAATAGATAGTATTAGTAATTTCCCTTCTGAATATTAAGGTCGCCCACGGGCGCAGTGGTTAGAGCGTTAAGTAAGGAGTTAATTATCCTTACGTCGCGGGTTCGAATCCCACTGTGGGACGTGGAGACCGGTCATTCGGATGAGACAGTATAAACCGAGGTGCCGTGTCGCAGTAGGTGCTGGCACGAAAAAGACCCCTTCCTGCTCAATGGCCCTGAGTGCCGAGTATAGGGCAAAATTTGCAGCTCTCCACCAGCAAGTGGTGGCGTATCCATATGAGGGAAAAATACTTTAGAGGGACGTTAAACAATATACAATCAATCAATCAATCAATCTGAATATCAAGATAGGCTATCATTAAAACTTACATAGCAAGATTGGAACAACACAGTGTGAATTTCCCAAAATTACAAATTTTTTAAATGATATTCACTCTGCATTATTATACCCGCACTTTCTAAAGAAAGTTCGGGTATATTGTTGTTACTCATGTCCGTCCGTCCGTCCGTCCGTCTGTCACACTTTTCTTCCCTGAACTCCTCCTACATTTTACACAGTAGCTTAATCATCTTTTGGGAGATGGTTTGTGGGGTCATGTAGATGTGCAGTAAGGTTTTGGATTTTCGATTTTGCCCCGGGGGGTCAAATGGGGGTCGAAAAATGAAGTTTTTTGTCCAAAAAGCCCCGTCTTCCCTGAACTCCTTCTACATTTTACTCAGTAGCCTAACCAGCTTTTGGGAGATGGTTGGTGGGGTCATGTAGATGTGCAGTAAGCTTTCGGAATTTTGATTTTGCCCCAGGGGGTCAAATGGGGGTCGAAAAATGACGTTTTTTAAGCAAAAAGCTCCGTCTTCCCTGAACTCCTCTTACATTTTACTCAGTAGCCTAACCAGCTTTTGGGAGATGGTTGGTGGGGTCATGTAGATGTGCAGTAAGGTTTTGGATTTTCGATTTTGCCCCGGGGGGTCAAATGGGGGTCGAAAAATGAAGTTTTTTGTCCAAAAAGCCCCGTCTTCCCTGAACTCCTTCTACATTTTACTCAGTAGCCTAACCAGCTTTTGGGAGATGGTTGGTGGGGTCATGTAGATGTGCAGTAGGCTTTCGGAATTTTGATTTTGCCCCAGGGGGTCAAATGGGTTATCGAAAAATGACGTTTTTTAAGCAAAAAGTCTTCCCTGCACTCCTCTTACATTTTACTCAGTAGCCTAATCATCTTTTGGGAGATGGTTGGTGGGGTCATGTAGATGTGCAGTAAGGTTTTGGAATTTCGATTTTGCCCCGGGGGGTCAAATGGGGGTCGAAAAATGACGTTTTTTGTCCAAAAAGCCCCGTCTTCCCTGAACTCCTTCTACATTTTACTCAGTAGCCTAACCAGCTTTTGGGAGATTGTTGGTGGGGTCATGTAGATGTGCAGTAAGGTTTTGGAATTTTGATTTTGCCCTGGGGGATCAAATGGGGGTCAAAAATGACGTTTTTTATGCAAAAATCTCCATCTTCCCTGAACTCCTCTTACATTTTATTCAGCAGCCTAATCATATTTTAAGGAGATGGTTGGTGGGGTCATGTAGATGTGCAGGTAGGTTTCGGAGTTTTGTTTTGCCCTGGGGAGTCAAATAAGGGTCGAAAAATGATGTTTTTTTATGGAAAAAGCACCATGTTCCCTGAACTCCTCTTACATTTTATTCAGCATCCTAATCATCTTTGGGAGATGGTTGGTGGGGTCATGTAGATGTGCAGTTAGGTTTCGGAATTTTGATTTTGCCCGGGGGGTCAAATGAGGGTTGAAAAATGACGTTTTTTATGGAAAAAGCCCAGTCTTCCCTAAACTCCTTTTTTGTTTTAAACAGTGGTCTTATCATCTTTTGGGAGAGTTCACTCTTTTGAAATTTTGTTAAAACATCAAGGTCAAGGGGTAAAAAATCATAGCATGTTGGGAGCCTCTTGTTATGGGTAATGTTCACTTGAAATGTGAAAGTCAAATCTCTTCTCAATGAAAAGGAAATACAACATTAATGAAAACTAAGTTAAACTTCAAGGTCAAGGTCACAGAGTCAAAAAGTCATGATACATTTTGGAAGGTCTTATCACAGGTAATATGAATGCCCTTTCATTTATCTTTCAAAATGATAAATTCAAAGCAATTATTTTTTTAACGAAATTAGGTCAAACTTCAAGATCATGGGTAATGAAAATCATAGTGTATGTAGAATGGTATTGTCCCATTTAATACTAATACACATGTTTAATATAAAAGTCCTATCTCTTCTCATTCAAAATATACGACCATGATGACAAGGTTAAATTTATTGTGACAGATGGGCAGATTGACAAACAAATGAGATTTAATGTACCCTACCTTTAGCAAAAATGGGGACAATAAATGTCTTTGCTGTTCTTGAGAAGAAGATTTATGTTGGAACAAGATGTGTTTGTGAAACACTACGCGCCCGGCGGCAACAAAGTTAAAAAAATCTTCTTTTAACATATTGATCACAGTCAAGGTCACAAGGTCATTGACCATGGTGTCATTCGAAAGAACTTAATCAGTGGAGTATGTGTACTAAATATGAAGTCCCTATCTCCTATGGTTCAAAAGTTGTGGCAAAAAGTGTAAAGAGCTATTTTTAGCATATCCGTCACAGTCAAGGTCACAAGATCATTGACCTTGCCGTCGTTTGAAAGGACTTTATCGGTGGAGTATGCATATCAAATATGAAGTCCCTATCTCCTATGGTTCAAAAGTTATGACAAACAGTGGAAAAAGCTATTTTTAGAATATAGGCCACAGTCAAGGTCACAAAGTCATTGACCATGGTGTCATTTGAAAGGACTTAATCGGTGGAGTATGCATACCAAATATGAAGTCCTTATCTCTGATGGTTCAAAAGTTATGGCAAAAAGTGTAAAAAGCTATTTTTAGCATATAGGTCACAGTCAAAGTCACAAGATCATTGACCTTGATGTCATTTGAAAGGACTCTATTAGTGGAGTATGCATACCAAATATGAAGTCCCTATCTCCTATGGTTCAAAAGTTATGACAAACAGTGGAAAAAGCTATTTTTAGCATATAAGTCTTAGTCAAGGTCACAAGGTCATTGACCTTGAAGTCATTTGAAAGGACTTTATTAGTGGAGTATGCTTACCAAATATTAAGTCTCTATCCCTTATTGTTCAAAAGTTATGGCCAAGGTTAAAGTTGACAAACAGACAAACAGATAAACAGACAAACAGACAAACAGACAGGACAAAAACAATATACGCCCGGGATCTATGATCCGGGCGCTTAAAAAGTACCCTGCATATTTAAATGTAAATTGGTTGAAATTAGCCCAGTGGTTCTTAAGAAGTTAATGTGAAAAGTTTGCAGATAAACAGATGGACAACAGAAATCAGTACATTTCAGAAAACAGTATGCTTATAAATAGTTAATCAAGGTGCTTTGGGTAGCAAAATAAAGCTAAACTGGTATATCTAATTCATCCGCAGAGCTTAGTATATTTCAATATGCACAACCTTTTCAACTCTTATAATTATTTTTTAAAATTTATATCACCATGTCTCATTCAAGGGAGAACTAGAGATATGACCAGATGTATATCTGTTGAATATAAAATATGTACATGTATTCTGTGTTTTTTTTTTTAGTAATTTGTTTGTTTGTTGTGACAGCAACTGTTATGGCAGCTTTTGGCAAAGGTTGAAGTTTCTCAAATGTAAGTCAAACTCCAAGGTCAAGGTCAAAGGGTCTAAATTGTTGGTATCAAAGGGAAAGTCTTGTCACAAGGAATACAAATGTGAAAAAAGGGAGAAATCCCTAGAACTTCCTCACCTGTTCAAAAGTTATTGCCAAGGTTAAAGTTAAATTGGATTCAACTCTAAGGTCTAGGTCAAAAATCATTATACCTGTTGAAAGTTCACAATGATTACACATGTAAGAGCATGAAAGTCCTAGCACCACCTGTTCAAAACTTACGCCAAGTTCAAGGTATTTTTGTGTAAAATTGGGTCAAACTCCAAGGTCAAGAGATCAAGAGGTCAAAATTGGTGGTACCCATTAAAAGGTTTTGCCAAAAGAAATTTACCTATGAAATATTGAAGCCATGTGTATAGCCCAATCCACTTAAAAAATATGGGCAAGGTTTAATATATAAATAACCATTAGCAGTGTACAAATTTTGGTGTTCTGGTGTGTATATTTGGAATTCACCATTCTGAAAAGAATAAACTTATATATCATAAGCAAAATACCTAAGCCTAAGATTTTAACTAAGTAACAAAAGTACATGTATGTTATAAAACTACCTGTTTAAATTCAAATATCTATAATACAAATATTATTTTTCCACTCTGAATATATATAAAAAAAGGAATCTAATTATCTTAATGCTCTCAAAGTAGATACACCACCTATAACTATTATGTGACAATTAAAATCTGTTCTAAATATTTATGAAATACTTGCTCCGCCTCCGGTGGCATCCACCTCTATTCTATAATGGCTTTTGTCAAAATGGTTAAAATCATCTCGGAAAACTGTGACACTTCTGATACTGAATGATGGAGCCATTGAAGTTTTAGAGGACAATATAACTGCAATGGGAAAATAATGAATGTTAAAAATGTTCATTAATTAATTATGAGAATTCTACACAATGATCATGACTGTGAAACATTGTTTATGATTGTGATTAACTACGCTTTTTAGTCAATCATCGTTTCATAAGTAAGCTAGCGATAACTAACATATTCTATAGAGTATTACTTGTAAATTTGTCAACTTAGATCTAAACAAGCCAAGCAAATAACTTTTTATATATTAAAGTATATTTGCTTTAAAAGAAAGTCTAAATAGTTCCAAAGTTTCAAATTATTTACAAGGAAAATCAATATGTACCTGTATCCGACATTGATTCCATAGGATATCCCCTCTTGCATACCACGATTTGGTAATGAATCGTCTCACCGAGTTTGATTTGTGAATGTCTGTCTTTGTAACTCCACTTGGTCGCATCTTTGAACAAAAGGTTTCATTAGGTTTTACTTGTGTCTTCCACAAATATTTAAATTCTCAATAAAATTTGTTTGTCATACACAAATTTCAATTGAAAATTTAAATTTTTATAGATGATCCATGTACCAAGAAATTTGCTTAAGGCTGTTCAAAGTTAATTCTACGTTTAACGTCACATCTAAAGTTCAAAACCTACGAGGGAGGGAGGAAAAAAATAAACAAACAAAATTTTTAAACAATTGTGAATTTATTAAAATTAACCTATTCATTACATTAAAAACATAACAAGTAAGTAATAAGAGCATTTAATTGATATGACACTTAAGATTAATTTCCCTAGCAGAGTTTTTCCTTAGTATGTGAATCAGTTTGAGTCCTATTGTTAGCAAACAATGTAGTCTAAGACTGAATGTGCAGGAAAGTGGCTTTTAAGTAGGCCTCAGTTGTCCTTTGGATTTATATTGCCACACGTCCATGGTACCTTGGAGGCAAATGCTTCTTCTTGTGGGAATAGTTGATCAATATCTACAATTAAAATTAATGATGACAATATTTAAAACTGTTCATGTAGGTTGAAATATCTCAAATTGAATTATGTCGTATTTTTTCTTAGTACTCGATGTACTAGCATTAAGTTTTGAAATTGTGAATACTTATATCTGGACCATACTGATAGCTGTTAGATTATCTTTAATACCTTGAATTCCACACTAAAGACAGGATTCTTCACGTCTTGGAATACCCCAATTTCTTTCCTTACTCTCCTTCACTTGAAAGGCCCTATCTTCAGTAAGCTTCTCCCTGCTCAAATGGTTATGACAAGTATTATCTTTTCAAAAAATTGTAGCTATTTGTAGGTACATGAATTATGAAGAAATCAATTACTTTACTCATTACTGTTCCTTTCGATTTTTACAGAAATATTTCTAATATGAAACATATTAAATAAGATTTGAATGATGCTTTTCACTGTATATAAATCTTGGTTTTTGACACACTTTCCACTCAGTAAAAAAGTTTTTCGATTCTCTCCAAAATACAATGAAAAGTTCGGCCAATAAAATCACGAACTGAGAGTCTGTCACTGTCAGTTTGAACATGTGATTTGAAGACTGACAAAAAAAAATCAACAAACTAGACTTTGTCATTAACTTCAATCATAAAATCATCTATTTTTTACTTACATTTATAGTCCCAAAATCTTTAATTCACTAGTTTTCTTTAATAAGAAACCAACTGCCTTGATCAAAGCACATTTTCTGTCACTACGGGAAGCAGAATTCAGTCGCTAATTGTAGAACCAAACCGGAACAGACATACGGAATTCCGAATTGTTTGTTTTTTCTCATAAACCTACGCGCGCGGGTGACGTTAAACGTAGTTTTAATTTTAAACAGCCTAATAAAATAACACGAAGTGCCGAGCCTAAAACTCATCTTGATTGGCTGATCATACTGTAAACCAAGTAAAAGAAAGCAAAAGAGGGAAGATAATCAGGCATTTCATACAAATCTTCTCAAAAAATGCAAATTCTCCTTAAATTCTTAGTTCAATAGTAATTTTCAAAGACATGTTTTGATAATTTGTAAAGAAGGAAATCTTATCTTTTAAATGTTTTCTGGCATTCTTGGTCCTGCATGTAAGGATATCTGGACATTTTACTTCTAAATAATTACGAATATGAAAATTAATTACAACATACCTTGTTCTTCTTCCAAGTTATAAACCTTATACGTATTATCTCCTTTAATATGCACTACCACTCGAGAAACTTCTTTGCTCCCTAAAAAATAGAAAATTGTAGAATTCAATTACTGCACTAGGGAACTGTGAAATCACTAATTTTCGTGGGGGTTATTTTTCGTTGTTTTCGAGGTATTGAGAGACCCTCGAATTCATGACCAACACGAAATGTAAAATTAAAGAGAAGAACTAGTAAGTTAATAGAACTTTTTTTTCACTTTTCTTATCCTTTTGATTGTCAATAAAATATGTTCAAAACAAATGTAAAATTTAAAATCAGTTACTAAACTATACTTCTCCAAACAAAATCAAATCCCTGTAAAACGGTATTTCTTTCTCACAATACACATATTTTATCATAATATATAGCATAAAAGGTATATTCTAGACATTTAATAACCTTGATTTCGGTAAATAAAAAAAATCACCGCAGGAAAAATTAATTAATGAAAAGATTAATGAGACGACATGCGATATCCTAGGAAACATAAAATGACTAAGATATATATACCTCTACTTTCTTTCTAGATCAAAAAGTCATTATAGTAAACAGTTTTAAATACTTCGAAACTTCAAGATAAAAATTAAAAAAAAAAATTTCTTACCTTTAAATCTAATATTAAGTTCCAAGCCTCCTGACAAGAAGATATCAGGAGAACTAAGCTTAGCATCTGAAAGAACAATTATTGTC
>NW_026936631.1:0-7390 GCF_032062105.1 Saccostrea cuccullata
TATTTTATATTGGCTGGGATTATGTTTCAAATTCAATTTCAAACTTAAACCTTAAATGTATATATTCCCCTTATTTATTCACATTTTTCTGCAGTAATGCAAAAATCGGATGTAGAAATTATAGGAAAAAATGTTAAAACTACTTTGAAATACTAAGTCTCTTTGACTTCGGCATGTTTGGTGAAACTAGATTTTCACACCGTCCCTCACTGTGTCGAAAAATTTTGACTGACAGGACAAAAACAAGGACTTCGTGTGAACCGTGTGAACATGCTGAAGGAAAATAGGTTATTTTACACGGAATCGCAATGGCACGGAAATATATAATATTTTGTTTTTACAACTGTGGTACAGTCCCTGAAACGTTCTACTTTCCCATTTTGCCGTTCGCTCACCGTTCGTTCACCGTTCGTTTAGCCTGCGTTCACCGTTCTTTTAGCTCTTTATACTCCGTTAGCTCTCTGTTCACAGTTTTGCGTTCACCGTGCACTCACGTTCACCGTTCACCGTTCGTTCTTCGTTCCGTTTACTTTGCGTTCACCGTTCACTTATCGTTCAGTTTTCATTGTAATCCGATGTGAAAGGATTTATCTTTTTGATGGTAAGGATTTAACGTTTTTACTTTCATACTTAAGATATCGTGGTTGAAGAATAATTATTTCATGGCAAGAATTATCTACGATACTGTATACAGGGAAATTTTCGCCCCCGTTTCATTTTCGCCTCTTTAGCCCTACTCTGACGTGGGCGGATTTAAAACGGGTCGAATTCAAAGTAAATGGTATATCTTAAACAAAAATCTTTTTGGGCGAATTTAAAGGGACAAACTTGTTTTTTGGGAGTTGAACTATGTTCAATCTCCCATGGTCATCACGTATTTAACATGCGCAGTAATTTGTGTTCATTACATAGAGACGAAAGCGAGGCTACTGTGTCGGCTGATTTACTCCGATGATATTCAACAGCAAACATGCATAAACATCCGCGACAAATAGTTCATGTCATTTTCTCCTGAATTAATCTAATTTTCATAATGTAAGTAAATGTAATGATAAAGTAATCTTATTTTGAATATCAGATTTCGTTCAAAGTACATATGTAAAACTAAATTATAAAGAACCATGAAAGTTTTTCGTAATGGAACTCATTTTTAGTATAGCGTCATACACTGAAAGCGATACGAACGACAATTCTACAAACTGACGGCAAACGTTAAATTTAGTCTTATTCAAACTTTTCATGAACATTTTTTTGGTTTAATTGAATTCGTAAATGCATAAAAACTTTAGGAAAAATGTGTATTTATTACTTAATCAGCAGTATCACCTGCCAAAAGCGGTAAAACTAGTACTCTGTTATAAATATTAAAACTAAAACCGGACACCGATGTTTTCGTAAAATCGCGATTAAAAACAACAAAATAAAGTATATTTTTTTTTAATAAAAGGAAAACCTCATTTACATACCAGATAATTTGTGCGCACACAAACTCTCACATATACCACTGTTTTCATATTTTGTCAATAAATATTTGTTTTTAACTTGGTATTGCTCTTTTCTTCACAATATTAAAAAAGATTAAGTTCTGACGTACTCCATGTATAATGTTCGTGTAATTGAAATACATTTTTATTCACAGAGAAGTTTTATATAACAAACCTGTTAGCTTTTAAAAGGATGCTGTGTTAAAATCCACATTTTATCAACATTGATATTATTCCTGTGAAACTGAAATTTTCATAACACATGGGTAAAGGAGCAAAGGAAAAATAAATTACAAATTTGAAGACTGTGAGCAGTGATATAAATGATTAACCGCCTCTTATATGAATATAATGGCAGTTTGCATGTTTTGCAATGGGAAAACCCAAAATATGTGAAGTATGAAAAAGTAATAGAAGAAGCACAACGGCAATATGTAATAAAGATTCTATGAAAATTTTGTTCAGTGGTGTTAGAGGAGTAGCGGATAAGAGATAGGTATACCTAAATTGTAACAAACAGATGGACAGAAATCACGATTAATAAATTCCCTCCCGCTTTTCAAGCAGGGGGTATAAAAAAGGACTAATTTAGACAAGCATTATGGCCCATACGGATGCATTTTTTTTGCTATTCAATGTCTCTGAATGTCTTTCTCGATCAAGATTGTTCCAACTCAAAAAATGTGAAACAGTAATCTGTATTTGAAAAAAAAACAGACATAATAATAATTAATACATGTAATATTGTTCACTCACTTAACCTCCCGATCAAAGATTTTATTTACACCATGTTCAACTCCCATGAGTGCTTTCAGTACTTTGATTTAGATGTGAAAGGGCGAAAATAACACGGGGCGAAAATACCCTGTATTTATATTTTTGTTTATATACATTGTAACTTAGCTCTGCGTTATTCGTAAAATTAATCAGGAAAATTAATGTTGTTATAAGCACTTTAAGTACCTACGTATATGTAGAATGGTCCTAAAATTTTGAAATTAAATATTGAAGCAATTTAGTACAAATACTTCAAGTGCAGTAACATTTTGTTGTTATGTAAAAGACGACAAATCGTTAATCGATGAATAATAATCCATGTCTAATTATTTACAAATTGGAGCACATATGCGAAAAAAAATCATTTCTAATACGTATTTATACGGAAGCCCGTTGAGGCCAGTTCAGAGAAAGAAATATTTTTATTGCGTTTAATCGCAATAATTATTGAGTTTAAACGCAAAACATTGCATTTAATGGCAAAAAGTATTGCGATTAAACACAAAACATTTCGATTAATCGCAATAATCATTGCGTTTAAACGCAATGATTATTGCGATTAATCGCAAAAGATTGTTTAAACGTTTAAAAGATCAATTTTAAAAACAATAATCATTGCGTTTAATCGCACTGATTATTGCGTTTAATCGCAATAATATTGCGATTAAACGCAATATTTTTTTGCATTTAAACGCAATAATCTTTCTTTTTAAAGCAATCAATTCTATTGATCTTTGAAGAGTGCAATGGACCCACGCTGATATGTAGTAACCTATGAGTAGAATTAAGCTTTATAGAATAAGAATCTTCTGATCAAGCATTTTCTGAATGGTTAAATCATTGGTTTGGATTTCAAGAGGAGAAAGAAATGTCGGTCTGTAAAAGCAAAGACAACCTAAGAAAGAAACAAAGCTTCAGCATGTATACGAGGGTTGTCCCGTAAAATCGTGGACAAAGCGTTTTTCTCGAAAAGTAATGGGCGCACTAAGCTGAAAATTTCAGTAAATGTTTATTTATCATATTTAAGTGCATGATAACTTTTTTGATAAAATATAGGCAAAAATAAAGATTTTATTATGCTTGGATGTGCACGGGGTATTGTCCTACGGCGCACGGTCAAAAAACCAAGGTTTTATTAAAGAATACACAAGTCTGAATTCAAAATAAAAGTTTTAAATACATAAGATTTAGATTAAAATTATCCTAATTCAATTCCACAATCAATTTTGTAGTCTTTGTAAAAAATTTAAGGCATTTGGTTAATTTTTGGCAGCTTCTCGAGCATTCCAAATGGGAAAGTGGTAAACACAACACACGAAAAATTGCGACGTTTTATGACGTTACGGCGCACCGGAGAACAGTTCAGTTTTATTTCGATGTTGTAATGACACCTTTAGAGACTTGAAATGACCATAAAAGAAAAAAGATTATAAAAATATCACCATATCTTAAGTATACAAATGAAATAGATGTTTTCTTGGCGATGTTTTTTTTTGATCGAGTCCCTGGGAGTACAAAACATACGGACAAACTCCTTGATGTAATAGCAAAAGACGCTGTCACAGTAGACCGCCGATATGAGATTTTCTATTAGTTAAATGATGGTGAGAATATTGTCCGTAACTTACTAATAAATCTTCAGAAGATCGCATGAGGGTGCCAATTGGTTCTTCAGCTGTTTATGGAGACTAAAGAATGTGTATCAATGAAATTCCTAAATTTAAGTCGGACTCATCCAACTTCATTTTCAGCAAAGATAAAACGTGACGCTGTTTTAGACACTTTGACGTTATAATCCATGCGCCGTAAGATGATACAATACATGGTATAAAATCTCATAATTTGTTTATTTATGGATATATTTATCTGAAATTTGCGGTGTATATTAATAAAATATGTACTAAATAATAGTGAAAATTTCAGAACGCAGTAATGTTTATTTTTCACACTAGACAACTTGTCCACGATTTTACGGGACAACCCTCGTAGATATCTATGTTAATGTTAAAGTTTTCCTCAATTGCTTACAAACACAAATGACATTTCCTATATTGTTTTCTCTACTTTGAAACCTTAAAACTATGCAAACAATTTTAAAGGATTTTCGAAATAAAAGATCGGAAAAGAAATAATGATTGAAAACTATCCCTCCACGTTGCAGTCACATAGTTTACACCATGTACCTTTATAAAGGGCTTAAGGAAACGACTGATGAAATGTTTAGACTTATGTATATGTACATATGTGTATATGTATACTCACAACCTTTCCTTTGATCACATACAATAAACAAGAGAACACAAGAAATTATGAAATGGAATCATATGAAATCAAAAATAAATCAAATGAAAACAGATTGGCCGATGTGTTCTACCAAATTGATATGTCAATTAATACCACCGAAACATTCTTATTTAGCTGTGATACCTAAGGAATATATTAATGGCTGTACACATGTGTTAAAAGTGTTGGTCTCTAATAGCTTTAAGAAACTTGGTTGTTAGGATGCCATTGTTAAACTTTAAATCTCACAAACTGCAACATTTTCACGAAACCAAACGGCTCTTATTTAAAGTATCGGACCATAGAGTTTATTATAATCTTTGCATTTACAAAAATACAAAAAAATTATTGCAATTTAACTTAAAAAAATTATTGCGATTAAACGCGAAGAAATATTCCAATACGGTCTATTTCCACTATTGAAGAGTTATAGATCTTAGTGCGCATTTTTGTGAAAAAGTCGGAGAAAGTACAAATCTCGTGGGATTTCTGGGACAAACGTATTGTAAACATGTAAACAACGTGTTGAATGTCGATGAACAAATCCTAACAAAATGCATATGAAATATTTTATTGTTGGGGACTTTATTTACATCACGAGTTGAGATGAAAAAGATATCAATTTACAACTATTGGTGATCGTATGTATCTATTTATCGTAATGATACATTCAAAGACAATACACATACCTCGGAAATGTTGTATTTTTAATTAATGGACTATAAAGTTACGGTTTCCGCTCTTTCATGTATGTCTTTTAGTTCTTCTATTCTTTAGTTAGAATGGCACTTAACATTTAAAATTGGATTGAGACTGGCATGTTTTGTATTATCCGTAACCGTTAACGCCATGCTGTCCAAGTCAGACGACCAAACGCGCCTCTAATTCTGAAGAGTTCACTAATGGAAATACAACGTATTAAACGCAATATTATTGCGATTAAACGCAAAAATTTTTGTTATTAAACGCAAAAATATCATTGCGTTTAATCGCAAAAGTATTGCGTTTAAACGCAAAGTACTTTGCGTTTAAAAGCAAAGTACTTTGCGTTTGAAGCAATTGATTTTTGCGATAAACTGCAATGTATTGTGTTTAAACGCAATAATTATTGAGATTAAACGCAATAAAAAATATTTTATATCTCTCTGAACTGGCCTCAAAGGGCTTCCGTACATTTATCAATGATGCACAAAACATTTTAGAAGTAGTTCTGAGAATTATAAACAGTACGGCGATATTCAGGGGGTCGTAACGTAAGCTTGCTGAGTTTTCGACTTAAGTAGGGTCATAAGTACGATTTAGGCACAATCCTAGGACCTGTCTAAGTACTACTTAAGTATGTCTATTTAGTAAATATTTCACTGTCAGGGCATCAACGAAAAAACAGTTTTTCGCATGTCACCAAATTATCAATAGTTACCATCCCCGCCTCTCTCTTTCAATGTAGTGAACTCTCCATTCCCTAATCCGCGCTAGTTGCGTTGACATTTCTCATTATCATTCATTTTGTCGTCTTCCAGTCAACATTGTCTAATTCAAAAAAAATTCTGATTTTCAAAATATATACTTTATCTTATATTTTAAAAGATAACTACTGACATACAAATCTATAATTATTATAATGTTCAATTTACTAATAATTAGTGATTTTAACCTAAGAGCCACGAGTAGTTAAAAAGCGTCCGCAAAATATAATCATGAATCTATATATTTGTCATGCAAATGTTGAGAATGATATAATTTAGTGATAAGTAACAAGCCCACTCCCCTTCGATAAAAAACTAAAACTCTTATGACACTCTTAAGTAAAAATATTCTTTTTCCTTTATGCATGATATTAATAGAGTAATGTTTAAACATCGAAATTCCCCTTTTAATATTTTTAGATGTGTGTATAAAAAAGTTAAGACATACTTAAGGCACCTCTTCCGACCGCCTAAGTTTTGCTATGGTTGTCAAATCTAAGTATGCTTCTAGTTACGGTCTTAAGTTTAAGACTGTACTTACGTCCTACATAAGTATGGTCTTAGACTTAAGTTCCCTTTATGTCACGACCCCCAGGTAATTAAATATCTTTCGAGTGACTTGGAATTGATTGTGTGGGTTTTTTTTTTAAAGATAAAATGTTTAAAATTCAGTACATTATTATAATTTTTCGTTCTACTTAACGTATATAAAGTTTCATTCCTTCACTGTAACTAAATGTAATGTAATTATATGTAAGAGCACCCCCCCCCCCCCCTCGGAATCTTTTCCCCTAAATCGAATACTTAGCTTTTTTAGTATATTTGAATTACCATTCAATGTGTATTGTAACATAACAATTTCTGTCATAGTACAAACATCAGTAGAGTCATGAAACAATTGTAGTTCAACAGGTGCCGACAGTGGAATTTTAAATTGGCAGGGAGTATCTTTCAAATTCAATGTCATACTTAATCCTTCCGAGTATAATTCCCCATATTTATCATTAACCCCTTCTCTTCCGCACCGGTCAAATTGACCGGTGGAGCGTTAAAACACGACTTCGCGAAAATAAGATCTCCGTATCTATTTTGTGGTAGCATGAAGGTATATAAGCTATATATCATCTTTTTGGAAATTTTCTCTACTTTTAAAATATCTAAAAAGATTATATCTTGATTGCCGGTATTTAATCGATTTTACGTTGTAAAGACAAACGAGACTTTTTGAAAATGGCGTAATTTTCCAAAGCGATTGGCGATTTTCCAGACGATTGACAATTTTTTTCCTGATTAACTTTATAAGAAAGCATGGTATATTCTTAAAGCATATTTTCTCTACTTTTAAAATATGTAAAAATTATTGTTATTATTTTAAGCTAT
>NW_026936632.1:0-72548 GCF_032062105.1 Saccostrea cuccullata
GAAGAAGGAGGAAACATTGACCAGAAAAAAGAAGGGACCCAGGGCGGATCAGGAGAGAGTAAGAAACAAATGGAGCCATGCTATGTATCGGTAAAAGACATAGAAAGAAAACCTAGGGAAACTAAAAGGAAACTACCCCTGACCAGTGAGAAGGCCCAGAAGAAACAGAAAATGTAAATTGTATGTATATTTTCACTTGAATAAAATTGAAAAATCAAAATCTGTGTGTTCTTGTCTTTCAGTAAAACCAGTTCAAACCGGTTAGAGGACTGTCTAGACTGTGAAGCGTGACGTCATAATCACATTCTTGTAATGTTTTTTGCACACGGCGCATTTTTACCTGTATAGTCAGCATAAAAACAAAACGTAGTACCTACGTATAGTGTAAACACACCCTGTATTTAGGGATAGGTTAGGGGATAGGGTTAGTTAGGGCTAGGGGGATAGGGTTAGTTAGGGTTAGTTAGGGTTAGGGTTAGGGGGCTAGGGGATAGGGTTAGTTAGGGTTAGGGGTTTAGGGTTAGGGCTAGGGTTAGGGTTAGGGGGCTAGGGGGTTAGGGTTAGCACTGCACTCAGTTGACCCATTTATCCCCTCCACCAATCAAATCTGATCACGTGATTTCTCTCAGCCAATCAGAATGCGGTCCTAGCGGGACCCTTTATACTACTTGTATAATTTTTGTACGACCTGTTTTGATTTAATAGCGGAAAATTACCCCCTCCCCCTTTCTCAATAAAACACGTTCCCGCGCGTCTTTCAGACGGGGGTCGATCACT
Organism: Saccostrea cuccullata; assembly: GCF_032062105.1. Classification (NCBI taxonomy): domain Eukaryota; kingdom Metazoa; phylum Mollusca; class Bivalvia; order Ostreida; family Ostreidae; genus Saccostrea; species Saccostrea cuccullata. Next base: position 778 of record NW_026936632.1, read on the forward strand.
TTGCTATTTGAATCTACAAATACACATTAAAAAAACTAAATTGGAATATTGCTTTTGCTTCAAAAATATATTAACTTACAACTTTAAAAGTTGCCATATGTAAAGCGTATTTAAATGTAGGTTTTTAGGCAATTTTTGAATACCCCTATCACCCCCACCCCTTTCTTTTTTGCGTCGCAGACCATTAGCGTTTGACGAAACGTCGTTTACAGTGCATACTGGTATTTCGTCAAGAATCCCGGAGGTATGCATTAGTTTTTAAATTCATGAATGCAGAATACATACTGACTACTCTTTTTATATGTATCAGGAAAAAATTACTGAAAGATTTTAGTGTGTAGTCCATATACGTATGCGTTATGCATTCCATATCACATGAAACCTTGATACGAATTCAAATTTTGTTGAACTTGAATATGTTGATTTTTAATTTTATTTCTTTAATTTTATTCATTTAAAAAATGGTGTATGTTCAACTCTCCTGTGATATAAATGGAATAATTGTAGTTTCTTTCATGTCATTATTTCAAACGAGACAGTATGTGGCCATGGGGATACATCGACATTTGCATTAGATGTACATACACCCCTCATGATATTGTACGCATTTCTTTCAATGTCGTCGCTTCTAAAGTTAAAATGAAAATTCCGTATTCGTCCACATTAACATCAAAATATCAATAATTAAACTCTTCATCTATTTCAATTTATATCAAATCGCACATTGATATTTTTTAAAATCTTATAGGCTACGTTTTGTTTTGATTCGAGGAAATGCGAACCGACATTGTTGACAGAAAGTCAAAGTTACGATTTGCTGCAATAGGATATTCATGAATGTAGATAATTTCAGTACAAGTGAACAATTCTTTTCAATTCTATACTTACATTATGTATATGAGGCCTATAGTATTCAATTCTCGGATTCATCAGGTCTTGCTGTAAATGTATCTGATTCTGTTGAAAACCGTGAATAAAGGGAGGAAAATAAACATCTCCTACATTTTCAGAGTTGTTCCTCTTTGATCAGTAAGGGTCTGAGAACAACATCGATTTTACATTGCAAAGTTTTTTTTGTTTATTTATTGGTGTTTTATTTAATCAAAGAAGGAAAAACAATATTTATATCGTGTATGCACAAATTGTAATGAAGACCATTAATCGGAATGTTATATAGCCAATTGTACATAATGAGAATTTCTGCAATGTAAAACAAAATTTTCAGAATAAAAAAAAATGCTGCGCTTTGAACAAAAATACAATTTATTGTATATGAAATGAAATAAAATAAACATTAAGGGAGGGTATTTAATGTCTTGCTTTTTACGGAGTTTAATCGGGTTAATTAAAAAAATACTAATTGATTGAGTATGGTACGCACAATCACAGCCAAGCCCCATATCCTAATTTTCTTTCATGATTGATATACATCGGGATCGTTTTACTCGTCGTTTTGACGCTTTATTTTTGACGTTTAATTTGACGTCACGTCAAACGTTCAATTGAAATCGCAAGAGTTATCTCCCCAAGTGTGTTGTACGTCTTTAATTAAGATAAATCTATTTCTTCGGTCGTTCACTTTTAGGCCCCCCCCCTCCTCCTCCTCCTCTACATCTACAAATTGCAGACTAGAAATTTTAAAAAGAAACGAAATAATTATATTAAACAATCATCTCTATTTCCCTTTTCCAATACTTATCAAAACTAACATATATAAAACGTCAATATCTCAGGTCCTGAAGTGACCTTATCACCAAAAAGTTATCCAATCGGGGTCAATTATTTATTATACCAATTATAAGTAAATATATTAATCAAGCTTGACATTTTTTTTCAAAGTGCGTTAATATGGTCGATATTAACGCATTTTGAAAAGAAATTTAATTTTTTCAAAGTGCGTTAGCTTGGTCCCAAATTTGACGCACTTTGACATTTGACTCGTACGGATATATTTAGGTGCATATTCAAATAAAACCAAACATATTTAACCGAATATTTGCCCGTTTTACATTCACCTACAACACAGTCATTGGCTAGGTTTTGAAAAAAATCAATGATAATTCTTTATTCATTTTATGAGCCACTATTCCTGCTGAATCGCTATCTAAAGCGCTCACTTTCTTTTTAAAATCTGGTGATGTTAATACATTTGAGGTTGTTTTTCCGACCTCTGAAGGAAAGACCCGAGATAATGATGGGCAATTTGTTATGAAACATCGCGAAGTTAGAGCTAGAAAAATACATTGTAGTTGTATGTATTGACAATGATATTATTATTGAATCTCAGAAATCTCGTTTACTTTAAACATAATAAATATGATAAAAAGAATCCCCTCATAAGAATATATCCATATCCGACAAACGACGTTTCATAGACAGATGACTGGGGTTCTGATTGTCACCATGCTCTTTCTGGGAAAGAATATCCTTATCCAACCATCCTGTTTCCGAGATGTGGTCATTTCTGACATATGGACTGTTCTTGTCATGAAAAATTATCTGCATGGTAAGAAATATAAGACTCGGGGAAATATTTTAGCGTCTATGAACAGAATTTTTCACATCATGTCACGTGACCGCCTGGATCATGTGATTTTCGCATGGGCAGAACAGTGGCAGATATTCATAAATGTAAGAGAGAGAGCTACTTTAAAAAATAATGAACACTGAAACCTAGTTTTTTTGTTTTATCGAAGTTATTCAATTTGATCGCGAACTTTTTGATCACTCCTCGTAGTTACATGTAAGAAGCGGGACAAGATTTATTATCAATTCAGTTCGCAAGATATCTTCCTGATCGTCTGCTTCTTTCCATTCAAGGCACACCGTCTATATCAGCTAGCAAATTCTTTCCAGAGGAGAATGAAAAAATCACTATCACTGCCAAAATCTGTCCTGGGAGTGAAAACAAAACCATATTATGGAAGAAGTGTGGAGAAATAGTCGGCACGTGTGTTAGGAAAAGTTGTTCGGAGGATAACATTGAAAATGATCCAACCGGATTAAAATCTTCCCTCACCATAGCGCAAATAAGCATTGCTAGAGATACTTGCAATGTGACTTTCAACACTAACAGTTTTGAACTAAAGTATACAATCGATATTTACAGTAAGTAGAAGTTGGTATATATATTTTTGAAGTATATTTTTCATTAAAAATAATTAATCCATCTATGAGTTTTGAATGGCTTAAGAGATATGAGTATCAAAAGCTCTGTTTTGCTCGTCCTGTAATCATACGTCTTAAACTTTACTTGTTTAATCAATCTTTTGCTAGTTTGACCTTGATAGGCTGACCTTTTCAAAGCACGTTGATAAATTTGTAGAACATCCAGCGTTTATTTCTGCTACTGCAAATGGAAAAAACAGCACAGATAGTCAAGTTAAAACAACAGAATCAATCAAGCTAGAGGTTAAGACGTCATGCATGTTTCCTCGACCGAAAATTAATGTGTACTACAAGGTAATGTGCAATTTTTTTTACCATCGATTTTTGTACCCTGTAATTTTGTCACTTGAAAAACCAAAGAGCAAATTACTAGTATTTGGTTCCAAAAGGTTAGTGTGTTTATATATGTTTATGTTTGTCTTGTTCATTATAGATTATACACTGTAAAATAACTAGTAACTAGCAAATTCAAGGAATTGTGGTCCCCCGCTTTCGATGTCTTTGTGGGTGAGGTGTCATTTTTTAGCTTTACTGGTCAGAGACCAGAAGAGCTTATGCGATAGTAAGGTGTCCGTCGTCCGTCCGTCTGTCTGTCCGTCTGTCTGTAAACAATTTTTCAAAACGCTACTCCTCCTACAGTTTTGGTCTGATTTCAATATAACTTGGCCCACAGGTAGACTACACTAAGATACATAAAATAGTGCATCGGTTTTTGATTTCGATGAACGGTGTTGCCATGGCTACTAAAATAGAAATTTCTGTGAAATTCCTTTAAAACGCTACTCCACCTACAGTTTTGGTCTGATTTTAATATAACTTGACACACAAGTAGACAACAATAAGATACATAAATTAGTGCATCGGTGTTTTATATCGTTGAACGGTGTTGCCATGGTTACTAAAAAAAGAAATTTCTGTGAAATTCCTTTAAAACGCTACTCCTCCTACAGTTTTAGTCTGATTTCAATATAACTTGGCACACAAATAGATTATACATAGATACATGAACTTGTGCATCGGTTTTTGATTTCGATGAACGGTGTTGCCATGGTTACTAAAATAGAAATTTCTGTGAAATTCCTTTAAAAAGCTACTCCTTCTGAGGTTTTGGTCTGATGGCAATGGCTTCTTTTCTCATCCTTTGTTATAAGTAAAAACCAGTAGAGCTACAGTCTCGACAGAGACTTCTGGTTATGACATATTGTTTGTAGTAACATGAACACCCTATCATCTGTCATTTATTTAGAAATCATCACTGAACTCCAAGGTCAAGGTCAAAGGATTAAAGTTTTTGGTATCCGATGAAAAGTCTTCTCACAAGGATTACACATGTGAAGTATGAAAGCCCTAACCCTTACCATTCAAAAGTTATGGTAAATGTTAAAGTTTTTTGATAAGTACGAAAAATCTCCAAGGTCAAAGTTGTTGATATAAAATGAAAGGTCTTGCCACAAAGAATACATATGTGAAATATAAAAGTCCTAGTATCTACTGTTGAAAAGTTGAAGCAAAGGTCAAAGTTTTAAAAAAGTAGGTCAAACTCCAAGGTCAAGGTCAAAGGGTCAAATTTCTTGGTATCCAATAAAAGGCCTCTTCACATAGATTCATATATGAATTATGAAAGCCCTAGCCCTTACCATTCAAAAGTTATGATCAAGGTAAAAGTTTTTTCATAAGTACTGAAATCTCCAAGGTCAAGGTCAAAAGGTCAAAGTTGTTGGTATCCAATGAAAGGTCTTGTTACAAAGAATATACATGTATATATTAAATATGAAAGCCCTAGTATCTACCATTCAAAAGTTGTGGCCAAAGTAAAAGTATGGAATTTTTTGTGTAAAAGTGATTCAAACTCCAAGGTTAAGGACAAAAGGTCATATTAGGTGGTACCCAAAGAAAGGTCTTATCATAAGGAATAAACATGTGAAATATGAAAGTCATAGCTCCCCTAAATCAAAAGTTCTGGGCAAGGTTAATGTTTTTGTGACGGACAGACTGACAGACAGACGGACAGCTAGACAGACGAAAGAGATTTAATGTCCCCTCGCTTTCGCGAAAGCGGGGGCCAAAAATAATGGTAGTCTCTAGCTTCTTTTAACAAACGAATCACATAGCTGTACGCAATTTGTTGCAATAAAAATCGTCTTGAAGGTGGTTATGAAAATTCATATAAATCCATATAAATGACATTTATTTTTAATTTAATTTTTTATTTATCAATTTTAAAAGGCATATTTCAACAAAATGTGTCATTTTATGAACTTTTTGTGTGAAAGCACAGAATTTTTAAAGTAGGCTTAGGATTTAAATTATTTTTCACAGATCTCTGTGTAAATATTAACAAAAGTTATTTTTTACACTCAATACCTTAAAAATGACTAAAAAAGTAGCATTTTGCATCTAAAATGTGGAAAGAAGTCAGAGAATGTTGTTTTTTCATTTTATATGACTTTACATTGTTTGCACCAGCTGACCGTAGTCAATTATAGGGTCTACAGACTTTGCGGTAAAGGTTGTTAAAGCTGATTTTTAAAGAATAGATTTATTCTAGGTTTTCGAATGAATTTTCAGCACAAGCGACAACTGCGATAAAATGTAAACAAGTATAAAATAGAATGATAGAATGATAATTTCTACAGACACGTGATTTATTTTAATTTATTCACACCTCCAGTGATACATTTATTACTGCATTGGAAGAATAGAAATAATGAAATGAGTCAGATCTGTCTAATGAACTTAATACATAAGCTACATAAGTAAATTTTATTAAGAATTTTTCAAAGGAAGGGAGGTTATGACCAAAAAATCCTTAAATACTGTCAGAGTCTTCATGATAATACTTATTCTGAGTTCTAACCATGCATCATACATGTAGTGCAGAATGTCACTTAGCACCATGGAATGCCTCTTGTGGTTCTCTGGACTTTATTCATGTAAGTAAGTATTTATTCATAGTAATTTGTTGACAAAACCTTGGATAAATATACTTTTTTCGATAAAGCAGATCATCAAGACAAATTACGCTGTATTTTTAATTTCCTATCATTGTTTTCTCTCTTGAGAAGAATATTCTGCAATTGCATGAATTTGAAATTATAACTACATTGCAATTGCATGGATTTAAAATCATAACTATATTTGTATGCGATAATCCTTTTAAAAAATCAACAGAAAAAGCAATTTGAGGATGCAGAGAGGTGATAATCAAAGATTAACATGTTAGGTATTAAGGGTACAACAATAAGCAAATACATTAATAGGAAACGCACATTGACGTATGTCCCAAATCGTGCATTCTTAGAACGTCAGACGTCATTTTAAGCAGCTCGGGACATTTCCGCAAGACATTTCGATTCTTTGGTAATTTTCTTATTTATCAGTAGGATCTGATGAAACCTATATGTATCAAAAGTAATTTCTCAGTACTTTCCACTGATATAAATTTTAATAATATTGCCTCTTGAATTCGGAATAAATCAATAAGCTATTAACTAATATATATTTGACATGACGTCATTTACACAGCGGGACATATTTGCAAGACACAGATTATGTTTCATTAAATACCTTAGCGCCTGGAAAATTTTCATCATCTTTTTGGAACAAGTTGTTGTTTAAAAGTACTCACTGTATGTCAATTCAAATTTACATCAGTAGGGTGACCAGAGGTCAACTTAATTGTACGTCAGTAGGGGGACCAGAGGTCAACTTATAATGTACATCAGAAGGGGGACCAGAAGTCACCTTAAATTAAGTAGGGGTCTAGAGGTTACCTTATATTGTACATAAATAAGGGGAATAGAGGTCACCTTATATTGTACATCACAAGGGGGACCTGAGGTAACCTTATATTTTACATCAGTAGGGGGACCAGAGGTCACCTAGCTTATATTTACCATTAGTAGGGGGACCAGACGTCACCTTATATTGTACATCAATAGGGGGACCAGAGGTCACCCTATTTTGTTCATCATTAAGGGGGGGGGGGCAGAGGTCATCTTAAATTTTGCATCAGTAGGGGACCAGTGGTCACCTTATTTTGAACATTATAAGGGGGACCAAAGGTCACCTTATATTGTACATAAGTAGAGGGACTAGAGGTCACGTTATAATGTACATCAGTAGGGGGACCAGAGGTCACCCTATATTGTACATCAGAAGTAGCACCAGAGGTCACTTATATTTTACATCAGTAGGGGGACCAGAGGTCACCTTATATTGTTCAGCAGTAGGGGGGCCAGAGGTATGTACATATAAGGTGACTTCTGGTCCCCCTAATGATGTACAATATTAGGATGACCTCTGGTCCCCCTATTCATGAACAATAGAAGGTGACCTCTCGTCTCTAATGATGGACAAAATAAGGTGACCTCTTGTCCTCCTACTGATTTACAATAGGAAGTGTCCTCTGGTCTCCCTACTAATAAACAATATAAAGTGACCTCTGGTCCCCCTTTTGTGAACAATAAGGTGACCTCTGGTTCCCTAATGATGTACAATGTAAGGTGACCTCTGTTCCCCCTACTGATGTTCAATATAAGGTGACCTCCCCTTAATTACATACATATAAGGTGACTTCTTGTCCCCCTACTGATGTACAATATATATATTATAAGGTTACCTCCGGTCCCCTTAATTATGTACATATAAGGTGACCTCTGGTCCTCCTACTGATGTACAATACATGTATAAGGTGACCTCTTGTACCCTTATTGATAAATAATAGAAGGTGAGCTCTGGTCCCCCTACTGATGTACAATGTGTAATATTATGTTGTACATTATTACGATGTCACTGAAAGTTGTAAGTAGGCAATGATTTCAGAGTCGTGGTATGTGTCGAATTGATTTTCAAATCCACTCCAAAAAATTTGGAAGAACTGGAAGGAGGTAGGAAACATTGCTCAAAATAGAGGGGCCTGGAGGAATCTTGTAAGTAGCCAATGCCCCACAAGGGGTAGTAGGCATCAGTAAGTAAGTAAAGTAACTCCAAAAAAAAAAACCCCAAAACAAAACAAAACAAAACGTTGCTACACTAATTTTTTGACAGGGAAAAAAAGGTACAATTTCTCCGAATTCTTTAATTGTATGTAATTGGAATTTGGAGGATAAGTCAACTTGTTTGTCTTCAAAAACAGTATATATACTTAAATGAAGTTTTGATTGGTTTATGAATTTAATGTGTAAATTCCAGGGAAAGGGGGAGGAGAACTCCAGCCCCAACCTTTGCAATACAGGGTGTACATCTTCTTTGTAAGATAAATAAAATCAGAGATTTGCTAAGTAGTGTTAAACTGATGAGGTCGAGTCTTGAAACATGATATCATAAGGAAGACAAAGGACACATAAAATAATTCATTAACAAATAATTATTCCATTATATTAAAAGACCGGTGAAAAGTCCGAGCGAAATGAAGAGGTAGGGGGTGGTAGATGGCAAGACTTTTAGGATTTAATACACATCAGGATTTAATACCATTTTCTAATACCCATCAGATGGTTATTTCTTTTACAAAAATATATTATCTGTTTTTTTTTTACACTGTAAAGGCTTTATAGCAGTACGATTTATTCGGGTGTTGCTAAAACGCGGAACGGAAAACGGAACGGAAAGCGGAACGGAACGGAATATATTAGTTTAGATTAAACCACTTAAAATACACAAATTTTGTCATAAACAATATATTTTAAACATATTCAATCCCGTATTATCAAAAATGAGTTGATATATTCATGTTCACCTTTTTTTATTGACAAACAAGTTGAGGAAACAAGAAAATCAGCAGTCTCGTTTAATTAAAGACAGTATTTCGAAGGTCGACTCGATACAAAGACCATGTCAGCAAATACAATTGAGATTTGACATTGAGTCAAATGCTGACTGGCTTTTGTCATACTAATTGTTAGTTCATTTTTTATATACTGCTGAATTGACGACGGATTTTCCCGTTATTTCCCGATCATGACAAGGAGCACACGGCGGGTGTGACCGATCAGCAGGGGATGCTCACTCCTCCATGGCACCTGATTCCACCTCTGATGTTTTGGAGGTCAGTGTTTGCTCTGCTCCTATTTTTGTATTGTTTTATGTTATGGACTCTTGATATTGGATACTGTTCGTTAGCTCCATATCATTCATGAAAATTACTGACGTAGCGGTGACATAGAATTGTATTTGAGAGTGTGTGTGTGTGGGTGGGGGGGGGGGGTAAACTTAACTGAAGAGAACATTACAAGCGAAAACAAAACACAAATACATTATTCAGGAGGTGGAATCAGTTCCCACTTCAATGCATGTCTTTCAATACTTTTCGTACATTTACTTACTACTTTAATTAACAAATTGTGGAGGTTTCAATAAACATTTCTATAGTAAAAAAAAAGTTTTGCCTGGAAAGTTGGAGGTGCAAATATTTGATATATAGACAAACCATGTTTAAGTAGAAAGAATTTTTTTTTTAATTCTTAAGATTACGATTAGAGCAGACCTTTCCCGCAAGCTCGGATAAACACCTCTAACACGTTAAGTTCATTTGTTTTTCTGTGTAAAATATGTAGCATCTTAACATATAATGAAGATATAGTTTGTATGTGGCTGCATGTGTGCGTGTGTAAAGGGGAGGGCAGGGTGCTTATGCATGCTGAAACATTTGAGTTTATTTTTCGGTTTTTTTTAAGGTTTGAAAAATTGCAAAAGGTCCGCCCTTCCTCTTTTGACATTAGCTCCAAACCTACTTGAAATTGAAATGTTCATTGCAATTCATGTAGTAAATGAAAGATGTTGGACTTGGAACATACCCCCCCCCCCCCCCCCCCCCCCGCTTCTTCGAACAAAAATTGTCTTTTTAGCTTGTAAAACTCTTTTCAAGCATAGACCTAAAACACTTTAGGCCTGTGTTTAAAGTAAGTTTAACCCCCACTTTCAAAGGACAAGTGCACTTATGCAATACTTAATGGGCCCTTTTTATGTGCCATTTTACTTCAGAATATATTACCAAATTGTTCTGTATTGGTAAAAGTTAGATAATAGTGGATATTTCTATTTAAAAAGCATGTTAAGCGTCACTTAAATCAGCATGGATTTGAAACAATTGAATATTTTGAAAGGCCTATGGATACCCTATAAATCCGGAAAAGTCGTACCGAACCTTCTTTTAGTTTCGTTTATGTAAATCAAGGGAATAGATATTTAAATCGATCCTTGAACAATCTGATGGTGGATCATAGTCGGGCGCGTTTGCGTAATGTTATTTCTTGCGCCAAACCTGTAATTAAAAAAATATGGAATGAAGTTGTGTAGTTGCCTGTATCTAAAATGATTAAACTAAGAAATTGGTACTCTTGCATTTGAAAAATTACAATAATAGTTTCATTGAATTTGAAATTAACAAGCTAATTCAGAGAATTCGTGTCCCCCGCTTAGGGAAAAAGTCGGATGTCCCTGACTGAATTTGTAGAATTATTAAATGAATACATGTATACTGAAGCAAATAGAATACATCTATGTCAATATGCGTATAAAGATTTGATTGCTTATTCTTTATTATGTGTATAAAAGATTCTTTTTATATGGAATATTTATCACACTGTACTGATGATTTTATAACCTTATAAATTATTCTTTTCACATGCTGAATACTAATCATTTAAAAAAGAAGAAAAGTTTAAAAAAAAGGGAGGGGGATCGTCCGAGATTCGATCCCGAGACCTCTCACATGTGAAGCGGGAGACATACTACTAGACCACGGAATCGCTGTACATGAAGTGAAGTATATGCAGAAGTGAAGTCACATACATGTATATCTTCATATTCGGTATTGTCAAAATTTTACACAATCCATGGTGTTTGATTTATTTAGACTTTATAAAACAGTTCTAATAGATGTAATAAGAACATAAAGTCTGCCGAGAACCTGTTTTATACGCAATAACTCTCCGCATGCCCCTGTGCTAAAAATAGCGACAGGTAATACGATAAATACTAGTAAAACAAACGGGGCGGGGCACTTTGAGAGGGGTGAGAGCTAGGTCCTTGGGAGTTTTGGTATAAAATTATATTACATAAGCTCAAAATCTTCTTGAAATATCGCCCGGAAATGATAGTGTTACACACAGACAGAATATATAAATATACGACCTTGAACTTTGACCTTTTGACCTCAAAATCAATAGGGGTCTCCCTTAGGCCACAGGGAGTTGTTATGTTAAATTTCATTGCAATAGCTCAAATGGTTCTAGATATATCGTGTGGAAACGAAAGTGTAATAACAGACAGAATTTGCTTATTTATGACCTTGACCTTTGACATTTTGACCTCAAAATCAATAGGGGTCTTCCTTAGGCTACAGGGAGTTGCTATGCTAAATTTCATTGCAAAAGCTCAAAGGGTTCTCGAGATATCGTGTGGAAACGAAAGCGTTACAGACAGACAGAAAGACGGACGGACGGACGGACAGCTGAACGGACGGACGGACGGACAAACCCAAATTAATATCCCCCACTTTTCAAGCGGGGGACAAAAAGGAGTGTTATAGGTGGCTTTCAATACCTGTTTCATTGTCTTGCATGCATATGAAGGTTTAAAAAGTTTGACACTTTATGAACGACACTTAGATCTCCTTACCCTCCCGTGTTCTTAAAAACAAATACATACAAATATCTCTAAGCGGCACGACTTTGACTTACTGAAATAAAACCTGCCCATGTTTTACAGTGAGCACTTTTGAGGAATGTTTACCTGGGTAGAACTCACGTGACTATCAGTATATAAATAATTTATTCCACACGTGGGTTCAACATGGGTCATACAGGTAAATAGCTCTCACTTGCTATAGGAAAAACATTGTACTTTTTATATATTTTTAATATTTTAAGTACGAGCCTAATCGTGTGCAAATTTCATACTTTCACACAGGTTTTATAAATGTAATATGCGTCTTTTGTCATTCGCACAAGTTTGCACAACGTTAGGCTCATAGTTAACAAAGGCTTTGAAATGAATGACCGTTCTCGATTTACTATAGAAAATCGCCAATGTCGGCTGACCCCTACCACATTGTATAGTTTTGTTCTTTGTATATTCGTGGATTTCAGCGGTAAAATTTGTTGAATCGTATGGTTTAGATACCAATTAATGATTTGAGATAAAAAATTTTGCCTAATTTGATTGTTTATTTTTTTTTTACATTTTACCGGGGCCCATAAGTGCACTTGTTCTTTGATTATATTCTACGTGACTGCTAGTAAGCGATTTTCGTGAATGAGACTGAACATGACTAAACATTCTGTTTTTGATAATTGGGGATTTAATATGAATAAAATATACCGTTTATGATAAAAATTGTGTATTTTAAGTGATTTAATATAAAATAATATATTCCGTTTTCCGTTCCGTTCCGCTTTCCGTTCCGTTCCGCGTTTTAGCAACACCCGATTTATTCTATTTTCACTTTACGTATGCAACGCACTACATTTAGAAGCGTGGTAAACAGGCTCGATAGTCGTGAACTGAGCAGGGGACCTAAGGTACGTTTTAGCCTTCCGCGGTTTGATGAGCATTTCGTGCTTCAACCCATCAGCAGTGTTAGGATTTTTTCCTTATCCAAAACGAAACATTTTGAAAAAAATGATTTAAACTTTTTCATGGTTGAATTCCCTTACACATAATCCTATGAGAACGTACATACTAAAACCATTTTTTCCAGTGGTTCGAATAAAAATTAATATTTGTATCATAGAAACGCTATCTTTTATTATTTTTTTTCTTTACGAAAAGGACCCTTAAGGAAAAAAATAAATAATTTACACTTGAAACTGTCAAATTATTTTTTCTCAGTATCTCAAACGAACGGAAAATATTGATGTAGAAGAAAGCATTTGTAAGCTTGTGCAAAATAATGCATTTTTTATATTCAAATGCAATGTTGATTCAGGAAATATGCATAATTTTCACAAAACATTCCTCAGATCCTACATCAGAATTTGAGTTGCGTCAATTAAGCGAAAAGGGACCTTCGTGACATAGACGTAATTACGTCACAATAACGCTTCAAAGACGTGATGTCTCATATGTGCGTTTGCCAAAAAAAAAAAACCCCCAAAAACAAACAAACAAAAAAAAAAAAAAAAAAAAAACAAACAAACAAACAAACCAAAAAAAAAAAAAAAGAAAAAAAAAAGAAAAATAAAAAACACTAGAGGTACTGTGAGCAATGAGCTCACTAAATGATACCACCCGCCTCCCATATGGTTATAATGGCAAAGTCCATGATGGTTTGCTGTGGCCGGGAAACCCAAAATATGTATCGAATCAAAAAGTAAAAAAGGAGGCACACAATGGCAATATGAAATAAAGATTCTTTGAAAATTTCATTAAATTTCACTCAGGGGTATAAGAGGAGTTGCAGATAACAGATGGGTCAGATAAGAGATACCCCAAAGCGTCACAAACAGACCGACAGACGGACAAACCGATTACAGTATACCCTTCCATTTTTCAAGCGGGGGTTATAAAAATATCTATACGAATAAGTAAAACAAATATATTTGCGTAATACATATTATAAAACGATTTTAGTTTATTATATGTGTTTTCAATGTCATGAACAGCATATTTTAATGCATCAATAAAGTAAGAACAAGGGCGCTTTTGATTGGCATTCTGCAGGAATCTGGGCGTAATCGAAAAGTGAAAATTTTATCGACATGTCATATGAAATTTTAACATTTTTTTTATTTATCAAGTTCCTGTGCAACAGGAAAGAAAAATATTTTTCCCGAAATTGAGCATTTATTTGCCAAAAAATAACTTGAAAATTGGCCAAATCAGACCTTTGGTACAAAATAGTACATTTTTAAACACATTTTCTAAAATAAATTTATCTCTGGGTCTTCTCTCCATGATTTTTAAAGATTATTTGTGTGTATTTAAATTCAAAGAAACAAATATGCATTTTTTAAAAATGGAGAGAACACCCAGAGACCACGAAAAATGACCCCCCCCCCCCCCTAATCCAAATGTTTGAATATAGTGCTTCTTTCTCCTTTTAAAATCTTCTGTATATTTGTAGCTGTGGTAGCTCAGTAAGTTGGGCTACCTGTCTATGGCACTCGAAGCGAAAAGTTTTTGGTTCGAGTCTGGCATGGTTTTTTTAGCTCACCTGAGCCGAAGGCTCAAGTGAGCTTTTCTGATCACATTTTGTCCGGCGTCCGTCTGTCCGTCTGTCTGTCTGTCCGTCTGTCTGTCCGTAAACTTTTCACATTTTCGACTTCTTCTCAAGAACCGCTGGGCCAATTTCAACCAAACTTGCCACAAAGCATCCTTGGGTAAAGGGGATTCAAGTTTGTTCAAATGAAGGGCCACACCCTTTTCCAAGGGGAGATAATTATGAATTAGAAAAAAAATTAATGGCATTTTTAAAAAATCTTCTTCTCAAGAACCACTGGGCCAGGAAAGATGAAACTCATGTGGAATCATCCTCAGGTAGTGTAGATTCAAGTTTGTTCAAATCATGACCCCCGGGGCTAGGGTGGGGCCAAAATGGCCGACCCAAGTTTTACATAGGAATATATAGGAAAAATCTTTAAAAATCTTCTTCTCAAGAACCACTGGGCCAGGAAAGATGAAACTCATGTGGAATCATCCTCAGGTAGTGTAGATTCAAGTTTGTTCAAATCATGACCCCCGGGGCTAGGGTGGGGCCAAAATGACTGACCCAAGTTTTACATAGGAATATATAGGAAAAATCTTTAAAAATCTTCTTCTCAAGAACCAATGGGCCAGGAAAGATGAAACTCACGTGGAATCATCCTCAGGTAGTGTAGATTCAAGTTTGTTCAAATCATGACCCCCGGGGCTAGGGTGGGGCCAAAATGGCCAACCCAAGCTTTACATAGGAATATATAGGAAAAATCTTTAAAAATCTTCTTCTCAAGAACCACTGGGCCAGGAAAGATGAAACTCATGTGGAATCATCCTCAGGTAGTGTAGATTCAAGTTTGTTCAAATCATGACCCCCGGGGCTAGGGTGGGGCCAAAATGACCGACCCAAGTTTTACATAGGAATATATAGGAAAAATCTTTAAAAATCTTCTTCTCAAGAACCACTGGGCCAGGAAAGATGAAACTCATGTGGAATCATCCTCAGGTAGTGTAGATTCAAGTTTGTTCAAATCATGACCCCCGGGGCTAGGGTGGGGCCAAAATGACCGACCCAAGTTTTACATAGGAATATATAGGAAAAATCTTTAAAAATCTTCTTCTCAAGAACCAATGGGCCAGGAAAGATGAAACTCACGTGGAATCATCCTCAGGTAGTGTAGATTCAAGTTTGTTCAAATCATGACCCCCGGGGCTAGGGTGGGGCCAAAATGACTGACCCAAGTTTTACATAGGAATATATAGGAAAAATCTTTAAAATCTTCTTCTCAAGAACCACTGGGCCAGGAAAGATGAAACTCATGTGGAATCATCCTCAGGTAGTGTAGATTCAAGTTTGTTCAAATCATGACCCCCGGGGCTAGGGTGGGGCCAAAATGACCGACCCAAGTTTTACATAGGAATATATAGGAAAAATCTTTAAAAATCTTCTTCTCAAGAACCAATGGGCCAGGAAAGATGAAACTCACGTGGAATCATCCTCAGGTAGTGTAGATTCAAGTTTGTTCAAATCATGACCCCCGGGGCTAGGGTGGGGCCAAAATGACTGACCCAAGTTTTACATAGGAATATATAGGAAAAATCTTTAAAAATCTTCTTCTCAAGAACCACTGGGCCAGGAAAGATGAAACTCATGTGGAATCATCCTCAGGTAGTGTAGATTCAAGTTTGTTCAAATCATGACCACTGGGGCTAGGGTGGGGCCAAAATGGCCGACCCAAGTTTTACATAGGAATATATAGGAAAAATCTTTAAAAATCTTCTTCTCAAGAACCACTGGGCCAGGAAAGATGAAACTCATGTGGAATCATCTTCAGGTAGTGTAGATTCAAGTTTGATCAAATCATGAATCCCCGGGGCTAGGGTGGGGCCAAAATGGCCGACCCAAGTTTTACATAGGAATATATAGGAAAAATCTTTAAAAATCTTCTTCTCAAGAACCACTGGGCCAGGAAAGATGAAACTCATGTGGAATCATCCTCAGGTAGTGTAAATTCAAGTTTGTCCAAATCATGACCCCCGGGGCTAGGGTGGGGCCAAAATGGCCGACCCAAGTTTTACATAGGGATTTATAGGGAAACCTTTTAAAATCATCTTTTCAAGTACTTCAAAGCTTTGATTAGTGATATTAATATGGAATCATCTTCAGGTAGTGTAGATTGTAGTTTGTTCAAATCATGAATCCATGGGGGGTTAAAATTCAAGCCCCCCCCCCAGTAAACTTTCAGTTCTGATCTGATATGTGCTTTTTCCTAGCCAATGTGCTCAGGTGAGCGCTGTGGCCCCTGGGCCTCTTGTTTTTCATGCCAATAACCATTTATTTTGTCAGCTTCGTTTTATGTACTGATGTATTAAAATTTTGAATTAGATAAATTCTGGTTCAGTTTGGTTCTCGAGCGAAATCAATTCCGATCTTCTATTCTATAATGTACATGTACACGTATCATGCATCTATGCATTAAATTTTATTAGGTGTTTATTTTTTGTGAAATATTTCTATGTTATAGTACCCCCCAAGGAAAAAAGGACTCAAACTATATGAAAAAAAAACCTATGGGCCTGTTTGTAAAATCTGACCAGCTATTTTCAGCCAACCAAATCATGGACATTTAAACCAAAAATGTTTCGTACAAATGATTCCTGCAGATCACCCGCCAAATGCGCCAATCTTCTTTAGCAGTATTTACCAAACATGATCAACATCACTTTTTGATGTAACGCACATTCTAACTACATATATATACTTTAACTGTGAGTCCCTTGACTCCCTGAATCTGTTTTGGCATTTCAAAGTAAGTACCATGGATGAATTTATTTCTCTGTATCCTGTTTAAACATTTTCTAGGTCATACCAGCTTTTCAAAACACACCACCCCTTTCTACGTCAATTTTAGTCCCTTATAATTGTTAAACATTTCACTTAAAATTTCGATAAAATTTCACAGAACTTTCAGAATGATGTAAAATTTGCTGATTTTGCTGATAACGAACAATTGTGTCACATCTGATCACATGAATGAATTATCGGAATATGTGTCAAAATGACCCAGATTTTTAGCTACGGACCTTGTACTAGTAAAATTTGAAATGATGAAAAATCCTGTTAAAAATAAAATGATAAAAATTATTTGTTTATGTGTCATGTAAATTTTGAATTTACCGGGTGGCAGTAAATACAAAATAGTTGTCATGTTGTAAATTTTGTATTTACTGCCACCCGGTAAATTCAAAATTTACAACATGACATATGAATATATTGAATGAATAAATTTAGTTTATTACCTAAAAATACCAATTAATAAAACCGAGAACTTCCTTCTTAAACTAATTGGTTAAAAATTCATTTGAGGAAAGAATTTAATAGCTACCCATTTTATACGGTATAAACTAGGTTGGGGTAGTTCACGCTTTATAAACCGCCAAGCTCCACATAACCACCAACGTCACCATTTTTGACATTCTCTAACTTAAAGTGCTTTGGCACATATCGTCATAATTATATTAGTCATTACTGATGTAATGAATTTTCAAACATGAGTACATCAAATTATAGCGAGCGCCGCTCGCATAGCGAGCTCTTAAAGCAACGCCTGTTCGAAGAGAAAATTCGGACTTCTGCACATTCATTTGATAGAATTTTTTGATGCAGTAATTTGGACCCACAATGCATCACTTGTTTTAGCTACATTCTCGCGAGAATAACGGCAAATGTTCAACAAAAAGTTTACTCGCCTTGATTTAATGGATATATATTAAAGATAAATAGAAAACAAAACGTTCTTCATTAACTTTCAGCACTGTTCAGGCTTTTTCTCGGTATATTGCGACTTACATACGCCATATGACGTCAGAGTCTAGACGCACCAAATGTCACGTGCGGTTTGACGAGCCCGATCTAAATCAAAACAATAAAAGAGTTTGCGCTCGCCCTAACGGTCGCACCGTCAACATATTATCTAGTATTAATGAAAGTAAATATGGCATTATATTGTCGTATAGCCTGATAACCTAGAAAAATTCATTGACATTGCTATAAGTAAATGTCAAAACATTGTCGTGCGCCGACTACCGAAATTTAACACCCTTTAAATTTTTTTTTTAGCAAACGACATCACATGCCTTTAATATTTTGTCAAAATAACAAAATTATCATTTTCCAACAGCATGTTCATAATTATAAGTTTTGCTTGTATAGTATATGAAATATTCAAAAAGTTTGCGTGTATTTCTGGGAGAATCCTCGTAAACATGTAAACGTTTTCTCGAATAAACACACAGACACCTGACGTTACTTATTTTTATTTTAGCCTAATAAAAAAATATACACATACCTAATAATAAACAAGGTCCCCATCGGCGCCATCTTGAATTTTTCTAGGTTCGTCACAACCACTTGTATTTTTGTCTGAAACTCCGTCAAATAAATTCCCTGCAACCATATTCTTTCTGTGGCCAGTCTTTCGAGGTCTAAACGTATGTACACTGCAGCCAGAAGGGTGCATCACACTTGCAGATATTAAAAATCCCTCGTCAAACTCGATCTACTGCTTCAACAATCCGAGAAATCGCCAAAGGGGGGCCGGAAGTTTACATTAATATGCTAATGAGAATTCCGTATTTGTCAGTTTAGTGGTGGATCTAAAGCAGCGTATTAATTACTTTGAAATTTTAATAAATATTTCGATTATTGAAATGAAAAAAAAAAATTGCAAAATGGGAAAAAATAAAACACTTCTTATAAATATACATGTAAAATATATGCTGTATTTATCTATAATTGTTGCGTTCGAAACAATCTTGAATAAAAGAGGGGGGTGCTTGAAAAAACAACAACAAATCATCTAGAGTTAATTGAATGTTTTTCAAAAAACAATATACTGCAAACCATCCAGTTATATATATACATATATACATGTATACCTGGCATATGCTTAATTGAAAAGAGGAGAGGGGTCACACTGATTAAAAGGATAATATTTATGCATCATGTATATGTATAATCTGTCACAAAAAAAAATAAATGTCGCCATGCCACTACTTTATTGCAAAACATAAAATTGCAGATCTCAACACTCCCTAGAATAATTAATTTTAGTGTGGATCCCCCTTCTCACACACGTGCGTACATAATTTAAATAAACAAAGTCAATCTTCTCCACGGATAGCGCTCAATCAGGGCATCAATAATGACAGTGTTATTGATTATATTTAGTGCATGTAAGTAGGGACTTACAACCGACTCAATATTTTGTCTAGAAAATGTTCATTGATCAGCTAGCATGATCAGGCCAATCTTCGACATTAATTTTACAAAATATAATCGCTTTGATCAAGCTATATCGAAATTATTTTGAGAGAAATAAAATGAATATTCTTACATATATATTACGTTGTATTATTTTTGTCCCCCGCTTGAAAAGTGGGGGATATTGATTTGGGTCTGTCCGTCCGTCCGTCTTTCTGTCTGTCTGTAAGCTTTCGTTTCCACACGATATCTCGAGAACCCTTTGAGCCTTCGCAATGAAATTTTGTATAGCAACTACCTATGGACTAAAAAAGAACCCTATTGATTTTGGGGTCAAAAGGTCAAAGGTCAAGGTCATAAATTCGCAAATTCTGTCTTTTATAACACGTTCGTTTCCGCGCGATATCTCGAGAACGCTTTGAACTTTTGCAATGAAATTTCACATAACAACTCCCTGTGGCCGAAGGAAGACTTCTATTGATTCTGAGGTCAAAAGGTCAAAGTTCAAGGTCGTAAATTTATACATTCTGTCTGTATGAAACACTTCAATTTCCGGGCGATATTTCAAGAAGATTTTGAGTTTTTGCAATTTGCAATGTAATTTCATACCAAAACTCCTTAGGACCTCTCTCACCCCTCTCAAAGTGTCCCGCCCCGTTTGTTCTATTTGTAATGATTGTATTACATGTCGCTATTTTTAGCACAGGGGCATGAGGAGAGTTATTACGTATAAAACAGTTTCTCGGTTGACTTTATATTCTTATTACATCTATTAAAATTAGATATCATGCATTGTGTAAAATTTTGACAATATCGAACGTGAATATATGCATGTATATGACTTCATCTTTGCTTATAATTTCCGCTAGTGTAAAGCGCGGCTCCGTGGTCTAGTGGTATGGCTCTCGCTTCACATGCGAGAGGGCCCGGGATCGCGCGTCCCAGGCGATCTAAGTTTTTTTTTTCGAAACACTTTTTTTTTACTAAATGATAGTATTCATGTGAAATGAAAAATTTATGAGGTCTGGCTTGTACAAACTCATAAAATCATCATTACAGTGTGATAAATATTCCCTATAAAAAGAATCTTCTATACACATAATAAAGAATAAGCAATCAAACCTTTATATCCACATTGGCATATTTTATTTGCTTCAGTATACATGTATACATTTAATAATTCTATGAATTCAGTCAAGGGGATCCGAACCCCCCCCCCCCCCCTCCCCCCTCCCCCCCGACCCCAAACTGCACATGGTTTATTTTTCCCTAAGCGGGGGACACGAATTCTCTGAATTAGCTTGTTGAAATTGGAAGAAGTTCAAACTTTCGCCGGTAATTTTTTTCATAATAAATCGTACAAATATATTGACCTATCAAAAAAGGGTTTTCCTTAAAAATTTCAAGTCGTATGTAAACTTCCGCCCCCCCCTTTGGCGATTTCTCGGATTGTTGAAGCAGTAGATCGAGTTTTACGGGGGGGTTTCAATATTTGCAAGTGTGATGCGCACTTCTGGCTGCAGTGTCCGTAAGTTTAGACCTCGAAAGACTGGCCCCAGAAAGAATATGATTGCAGGGAATTTATTTGACGGAGTTTCAGACGAAATACAAGTGGATGTGACAGACCTACATGTAGAAAAATTCAAGATGGCGCCGATGGAGACCTTGTTTATTATTAGGTATGTGTATTTTTTTCATGAAAATAAAAAATGTCAGGTGCCTGTGAGTAAACACTGTAAATTATACATGGTATTCACATTTACTGCACTGAATCCTACAAATATGATGCAGAGTAATAGAAATTATATGTGATCTTAGACTGAGGGCAGCAGATCTGAGTTGAAGTTTCTACAACAGTTCACATCTACAGTTGATACTTTGGAAAACAAATGTAAAAGTTTCGAAGTAGCTACGTCAACGTCCATACTTTTCCAACCATTAAAAAACTTCAAAGTTTCAAGTGGTGGACTTTTATGTATTAAACTTCTATACGGCAAATACAAGAGGGATATTTGGTGCTTAAAGACAAGTAAGTTTCAAAAATTTATTTACAAATTTAAGCTATTCTTTATGTTTCATGGCCTTTTAGAAAGTTTAATATTGCTACTATAGTTTGAATATCAATTGCTTAATTGCAATTGCCATAGCGCATTTGATAGGCATTTCGCCCACTCTAGAAGTAAATTCTTAATTATAATATTGTTTAGCAAAAAATTTGTCTCTTATGTTTGTTTATACATGCCTAAACAAAATCACACAAAAATGATATTTGAATATTAATATTTCCCTCATAAAATAAGTATGGAAATTATTCAGTTAATATGGAGTCCATAGAAAATTTTGGGGTATTGAGATATATAATAAAATTAAAAAAAACCCTATAATTTGAAATCCATGTTTTTTTAGTAAAAAATATATTCATCCTTAATGCAGGATTTTAGAGCTCTGATAGTGTAATGTAAGGGGCCGGGCGACCAATGCAAATGCGTATTGCTTGGTGCACAGATATCCCCTTCCGGGTTTATAATATCGTGTAATTACAGAATTCTCAAACAGATTGTTTTTTTTTTTTTTGGGGGGGGGGGGGGTCATTACAGAGTGTAGTCTTTTCCAAATATATTTACATCCGCTGAATATTTTCTCCTTTATTTCTTAAGAAAATCCATTGCGTTAATCACTGCATGAACTACAGTCGGCATATCGCCTGTACAGATTTCTTGATCAGTGGCTGTTCCATCAATGAAACGTCTAAAGACGTTCGAATCATTAATACAATAATTTATCTTTTTAATCCTACTTTAAATGATTATTTAAACAGATATAAATATGAATAATAAAATGTCTTTCTTTGTTTGTTATTACTGGAATTAACGGTCGCAGCTATTTCAGAAATAATTTACATAACCCGCTTACGCGGGTTATGTGTAAGCGGGTTATGTATTTTTTCTGCAACAGCTGCTTCCGTTAATTCCAGTAATAACAAACAAAGAAAGCATTTTATTGTTTAAATAAAATGCTATGAATCTAAAGATTGAAAAACGAATCTGATTCTTATATATGCAGCAAATGGGAATGTTCCTGATACCATTGATGATTTCCTTGGATTGGCAATTGCGTCTCATCTTGTTGATTACTTTGCTTTAGGTGTCTTCCTATCTCACATTAATTCCCGTATCGGTAAGTTTTAATATTTATGTAACTCATTTAACTAAAACTCATAGAAGGATTTTTTTTTAACATAAAAATTTTAATTGTGAAATATTATGCTTAGGTCTATGATCATTTTTACGAGGGTGATCTAAAAGTAATGTCACATTTGCCTACAAATCTTATATAATCAAAAGTTTTAAACAAATCTTTACTAAACTAATGCCTCTATCTTTTTCGATATTTGCTTTAAAATTTCTTTCAGATATATGCAATATTTGAAAAAAAAAATTGAATAAACATAATTAGGTCTTGTATATAGCATCACGACAAAAATGTAACGACGTCGTTTTGATGCTTTAATTTGTTTCAAAGGTTATTTTCAATCTAAAAAAAAAAAATGAAAATCTAAGCCCCTCAACGGCATGGGTGACGTCTCTACATGAGTTTTAACTATCAATTCTTATAAGTAAGTAATGCAATTACTAGGTAATAGCCGAGAAGACTATACATAAGAACATACACTGTATATTTTGAAGAACCCCCATTAACCCACAAGTTCTGTGTGTCAGACTCTCTATATATGGCGCACATCTTCTCTTTATCAATAATAAGGCAGAACGCTCATTGTTTTCATCTCTATATTTAGAAAACAGCATCATCGCGTCAAAATGACCAGTCGGTGATCCTCGGGTGGTCTCGCACTTTTTGTATGTAGCGAAGTGGACAATCGCAACTTCTCGGGCCTTTCCGACTAGCGGAAAAACGACCTCGAAGGTATATGGTAGACGCCATGACAACTCTCCCTTTTCAAGATCTTTGAAATAAAAGCATAGGTACCTTTTTTTCTGTAGAATATGGATTTAAACTTGATTCAATTTAATGATATTACCTAAAATATTCTATAGAAGGGACTTCTAACTCCGTATATCCTATATTTGAATAAACAGGAAATGTATAATTTTTTTACATCTGTCGTTTACTGATTTTTATTTGAAAATTAAAATAAGTACACGACTATATAGTCGTGTACTTATTTTAATTTTCAAATAAAAATCAGTAAACGACACATCCGCTGATGTTAATACATTCGAGGTTGTTTTTCCGACCTCTGACGGAAAGACCCGAGATGATGCGATTGGCGTAGTGGAGTCAGCCGAGGATTGCTGATTGATAAATGGAAACTTACACAGGGACTTCACATCCGGAAATCAAACTTAATGATCATCTTTCGTGGTATAATATATCACAAGTTTAGCTTTTTAAGAAAAGCTTAGAGAGTCAGCCAGAGGATTTTTCCTCTCTGTCATAATGTTTTTAAAAATAATAGGGAAATGATAGGGAAATGAAACAACGCTTTTAACATCTTTTTTTATAATTAGCAGATTTGGCTACTTTAAAAAACCTCGTCGTAACAGTTTTCCGCATAGGAACATAAGCGTTGGTGCAAAATCTGTAATAAATCAATGTTCATGCTGTAGATTTTAATACATAAGTAAAATACCTTTAATATACTTTACAAAAGACCTTCATTTGACGCGTCAAACACTTCGTGAAATAAATACATACAACTTGTATGCTTCGCTGCGTAGATCCGATGAGAACCAGTTAAATTTCTGCGAGCCAGTTTAAAAAAAATGTTTGGAACTGTTTACGAAGCTTCTTTAATATAAATAAGCATATATGGCCTTCCTGTTTGAGCTGATTAGCGTGGAGGTGTTAAATAGGGATTTCTTGGTTTAATCTACACTGATTTTACTGAAATGAAATTAGCAAGAGTGATTTACTGCAAAACTACCACCTAGAATTCCAAAACACGCAAGCGCATTTGAAGTTCTTCGTATCATAACTAGTAAGCCCGTGGGCTGACTAATAATATAGTGACTATTGAGAGGAGGAGAGATAAAGTGCCTGGTTTCAGGGTCTTTACATGAGTAAAAGCCAACATTTCCGTTAATTATTAAATTCTTTAATTTGATTGCTTGTTGCACAATATTTCATTATACCCCCCGCTTGAAAAGTGAGAGGGTATATAGTAATCGGGATTTTCCGTCCGTCCGTCCGTTTATCATGCTTATAATTAAAAAACTTGCAATCATTTACTTTATGCAGTTTTAATTGCATTAATGGCAAAAAAGTCATCAATTCACTCCTCCTATATTATTGAAATAAAGCCAAAATTATACTACAGAATTGTCTATGACTACCAATTTGGTCCAGAATTTCTTTCTCAAGTATCAAATATTGGAATCACCTGAAAACTTACCAATCTACAAGTAACTGTAATTCTTGGACTAAGAAATTATTTTCTATTCTAGATAATCTTGGATTCTCAAACATTACAAAATATACAGGTTGCAACCAACACCTTTTACCAATTATTAAACAAAGAATCATTGATCAGTGCACTCAGAGGCAAACATAAAACATCTTTGTTTCCGAAAAACTTGATTTCTTTAATAATAATACTCATAATAATAATAACTAGAAAGTCTGCTATTGCAAGCAATAGCTTATGTCGCCCCAAATTGGATAAGACTTTCATTTTTTTCATCACTAAAACAATACCTATTAGCTAAGCTTGGAAAACCATCAACTCGTATCAGTCCTTTCAGTACTTTGATTTTTAAATTAAAGTAAAAGAATTTTCACTTTTCCCCTGTTTCCATGGAAACTATTGACAATTTGCAATTTCTAAATGCAACACGCACAATTACAGATACTAATCATTTAATCAGTAAAGTTTCATGACGAATGTCCAAGAGACCAGAGAGAACACTCGTGGACAAAAATCGTCGTTTTTTGCAGGTTTCCATGGCAACGGTAGCCATTTTGAAACTGAATGACCACAAAACACAACTACAAGCAGCGATCCTCCTTTGAGAAAAGTTTGAAGAGGATTGTCCCAGCCATCTCCGAGAAACAGCCCGTATAACAAAAACATGCGTACAATCGCAATATGTTGCCCGACTTCGTTCGGGGCGACATTATAAAGTATACTTAAAAAAAGATAGATAGTGGTAGATATATTTCCACAAGAAATGAAAGATATTGTAATGTTTGCAAAACTGGTGTGATTGAGGATGAAATTCATTTTCTCTTTCACTGTAATTCTTATTCTAAGCTAAGAAACAAATTCTTTAGTAATATCTTTAACATAACAAAGAAAAATAATAATATTGGCAATGAGAAATATATGTTACAATTATATGTAAACAGTTATATATGTATACATAAAGTCTTGAAAGTTACTGTTAAATTTATTAGAGACTGATTTGAACTTAGACGTCAATTACCGGTACCTGACAATTCATGAAAAAAACTATGTAAACATTTTAAAATGATGTTCAGTGGGCCTTTGCCAATTACATTTGTATTATGTCGCCCCGAACAAAGTCGGGCGACATATTGCGATTGTACGCTTGTTTTTGTTCTCCAGGCTGTTTCTCGGAGATTGCTGGGACAATCTTCCTGAAACTTTCCCCAAAGGAGGATCACTGGTTGTAGTTGTGTTGTGTGGTCATTCAGATTCAAAATGGCATGGAAACCTGTAAAAAGCGACGAATTTTGTCCGTGAGTGTTTTCTCTGGTTCCTTGATCATTCTTCCTGAAATCTTATATATGTAATAATGATTAGTATCTGTAATTGTGCACATTGGATTTAAAAATTGGATATTGTCAATAGTTTCCATGGAAGTAGTCGAAAAGTGAAAATTCTTTTACTTTATTTTTAAATTAAAGTACTGAAAGTACTTATACCAGTTGATGTTGTCCAAGCTTAGCTAATGGATATTGTTTTATTGATGAAAAAAATGAAAGTCTTGTCCAGTTCGGGACGATATACGCTATTGCTTGCAACAGCAGACTTTCTAGTTGTAATTGTGTTTGTACCAATAAATATTTGTATTTGTATGTTTAGTATGCAAATAAAGTTTACTGAAACACAAAAAATATACGCACTGCACGTGAATTTGGACGGTCACTAATGGCACAATACTGTATATTCCTTAAACAGCCGCCAGTTCGGGGGTGGCAAATTAGGGCTTTTTTCAGATAAATTGTAAATGCTTCATTTTAGCTGATAGCATTTAAACGTTATTACTTACTTATGCTTTAAAGCATGTGGGCGTTAGGTAGTGGCCCACAGCCACACAAGAAAAAATGATTTGTTAGATCTTATGTATATTTTTGACAAGAAAACGGTGAGCCTGGACACCCTCTGAATCCGCCAGTGCTGTTAAAAGTTAATTTTGAATAGTAAACTTTTTGATGTAAGTTTATTTCATTTACCCCCTTTATAACCTAAGGGGTTCGATGCCCATATCACTTAGAGAAATGGGAAGGTTAAAGGAAATATTTGGAAAGGGGTGGAATTATTTGAGTTAGTGCATTTTCTGCTGTCAGAGTAAGAAGCTGTGAAATACATGTATGTAAGGTCATAAGAAAGGCCAAGATTTGACCCTTGAACTTGTTCTTGTGATTTTTTTTATATGCATATTTTACAAATACTGCTTAGTGGGACATTAACAATCTTTTTATATTAAAATAAGATATTGCTCGTATGATTATCCAAAGGAAATGGATATGCGAAGTGAAATTCCAACAATTATAGCATGGCTTTTGGGGCAAAATTGGACAAAAAGACTTCTTCACCGTGACAAATTTATAAAAGGATAATGGACACTTTTGTCATTAAGAGTTATCTCTATTACGGATTAAGTTTACTTTGTGAAAGTGCAAGGATATATGTCAATGAACCGTGTCCCAAACTTTGTAGTTTTGATAATTTCCAGATAAAAGATATTTTTTAAACATTTTCTTAGTATATTTCATGCAATGTGAATTTTTTTTAGCAACATATGAATCATGATATTATTTAGACAATTTTAGAAAATCCGAGCTACAAATCTGTATTCCAGTCTTTTTAACCTTGTACTGTTGTAGTTGTTCAATGCCAGCCCCTCCCTCATCCACACTTTTTGTTGGAGTATAGTCATGTACAGCTGACAAAATAAATTTGTCCTAACGCAAAAATTAAAAAAAGTTACAATATTCCCTTCTCATCCATAACATAGAATTTTGGAGTTTGAACACTACCCTTTTTCCTAATCTAAAACTGATCAGGTAAGCTGCCACTCCCCTTTCCTAGAAGAATAGAAAAATTTGTAATAGCTGAGAAAAAAAGTTACACTCCACTGTTTATTCTGTGACATGAATGAAGCCAAAGAGATGACATTTCAGGGATTCTGGAAAGTCAAACTTGTTTTGTTCTGCGTTTTATATGCATAATGATGTATTGTTGTACAGTCATGTAATGACATATTGCAAACAAATATATGATAATTTATATTAATAAAAAAAGAAAGACAAAAATAACTCATTACATATTCTTCATAAATGAAATAAGGTCAGTATGAGAGACAAAAATATTAATATGGGGTTAAAATAGAGTATAGATGCATTATTATTTCTATTTCGGTGATTAATGATGACTTGGGGTAAGTAGAACTTATGAGTACAAGAATTAGTAATTTGTTGATTCTGATAATCGCATTTCTCTTCTTTAATTGTTGTAATATACTCAAGTGACTGTTAAAGGCGTTCGGTCTTTTGTTAAGATGATCTGCAAATAAATTTTATATTTCAGGAAATGCATTACGGAAAAGATTGAAACTTCCTAAATGCTTGCATTCAATTTGTGATTGTATTCAGACTGGTATTTCCAAAATCTGTAAGTATTTTTGATCTACAGAAATACACACACACACCCTCTCACACACTTACCCTCCCTCCCTCACATAATGTGATAAAAAAGAAACCTAGGAATGTGCGAACTCTCTTGCGTATAGCCACAGAACATGATTTTCTTTAAAGCATCTTGTATTATTGCTGAAAGGTATAATATAACCTTTTAATTTTTAGGTCACCAGAGTACGGTAACTCAGGTGACCTATTCAATATGCTATCTGTTTTCGTCCGTCGTCGTGCGTCGTTCGTCGTCCGTCGTGTGTTAACATTTGAACATTTCAGCTTGTTCTCTGAAACCACGGAACCAATTTCATCCAAATTTGGTATACAGAATCTATGGTTAAAGGGGAACAAAAATTGTGAATTTTGTGGTCCCTGCCCCCCTGGGGCCTGAGAAGTGGGGTAAAAACCACCAACATTTTTACAATCTTTAAAAATCTTCTTTACTCCTGGACATCAAACAGGCAAACTGTTGGCATGAATGCTATGAGCATTGAGTCCTCTACCAAAATTGTGAAATTCATGGCCTCAGGGTTAGGGGTTCTGATGTTAGGGCGGGACTGTATTGATCATATATTGAAAATGCATTATTTCTTTGAAAATCTTCTTCTCTGCTCCTGGATATTAACTTAACTAACTAAGCACACAGTTATGATGAGCAAGAGTGCCTCTTCCAAAATTGTGAATTTATGGCCCCAGGGTAAGGGATTCTGGTGTTAGAGCGGGGCTGTATTGATTATATAGTGAAAATGCATTATTCTTTGAGAAACTTCTTCTCTGCTTCTGGGTATTAAATAAACTAATTAAGTACATAGTTATGATGAGCATGAGTGCCACTTCCAAATTGTGAATTGTATGGCCCCAGGGTCAGGGGTTCTGGTTTTAGGGCGGGGCTCTATTGATCATATAGTGAAAATGCATTTATTCTTTGAAAATCTTCTTCTCTGCTTCTGGGTATTAAATAAACTAACTAAGTACATAGTTATGATGAGCATGAGTGCCACTTCCAAAATTGTGAATTTTATGGCCCCAGGGTTTGGGGTTCTGGTGTTAGGACGGGGCTCTGTTGATTATATAGTGAAAATGCATTAATTCTTTGAAAATCTTTTCCTTTGCTCCTGGGTTTTATGCCAATGATCCAAGTATACATGTATATATTATGATGAAAAAAGGAGCATCTAGCAAAATGGTTATTTTTTATGCCCCCTAGGACGAGGCAGAGGGGGAGGGGTACATAGTCTGTTTTCTCTTTGTTACTCTGATCTACCTCTGGGTAAGTAATGTATTATGCTAAGTTAATGATTATAATAAGCAATGGTGCCTCTTTCAAAATTGTGAATTTCATGGCCTCTGGTTTAAATCATGAACCAATTTTAATTGTTTGAAAGATGTTACACGATACTCAGATGCCTATAAGGCCCGTGGGCCTCTTCTTAGCTCTTCTGGTCAGAGACCAGCCGAGATAATGCGATAGTAAGGAGTCTGTCGTCTGTATGTCTAGCTGTCCTGCCCTAAACTTTTTTTTTCAAAATGCTACTCTTCTTACAGTTTTAGTCTGATTTCTTAGACTAACTTAGCACACAAGTACACTACACCACGATACATAATTATGTGTTTCGGTTTATAATTTTGATGAACGGTGTTGCCGTAGTTACTAAGAATAGAAATTTCTTTCAAATACTTTCAATATGCTATTCGTCCTACAGTTTTGATCTGATTTCAATATAATGCAGTATTCAAGTAGACTACACCATGTACAATGAGTTACACAATTCTTTTATTTTTTTTTTTCATTTTGATGAATGGTTTTCCCATGGTAGCTAAAGTTGGAATTCCTGTAACATTCTCTGAAAAGGTTACTCCTACAGTTCTAGTCTTATTGCAGTCTAAATCAAGTATTAGTCTATACTATTTGCTGTTGAATGTTTCAAATCAAACTACTTATTTTCCTCTGTTAAAAGTACAAACCGTAGATCTGCAGTCTCGACAGAGACTTCAGGTTGTCACAAACTTTTAGAAAAGAACATTCATCGCCTAACAAGAATACTCCTACCAAAACCAGTTTTTGTTTAAAAAATTACAAAGGGTCATTATTTTACAGGCTAATTTTCTTTACAATTCATACAGAGAAAAATGACATTAGGTCTATAATTTTTACCAAAAAGTTTATTTTCTTTCGTAGATATTAACTAGGGGTCAAGTTTCTATATAGAACAATGACCCCCTCCAAATATTCTACGTGGGTCAATTTTTCGTTACACTGGTGGCAATGTGTACCTTTTATCACTGCTATTAGTACATGTCGCATGGCAATGAGTTTCAATATTTTACAATTCTTAGATATAAGTATGACTCGTCATTGCTTTGCTTTTTTTTGTTTGTAAAAAAATTGTCCTATATATACCTATGTGTGATTTTGACTGATCAATGTGGCAATAACCTTCCCAAGGGGTTCATGATTTGAAGATATTTGAAGCTATAGGTATGGCACGCCAAATTCACAAAAATGAGGTAAACATAGTTTCAGAATTGATAAACTAGGTTTATCGACTGTAAACTATAGTTTAAAAACCGTGAACTATAGTTAACAATTCGTTAACTATGGTTTTCATCTGTAAAACTATATTTAGCGGTTGTTAGCTAGAGTTTACGAATGCTAATCTAAGTTTATCTGTCTGTAATAAAACGTTAACAGTAGATTTTGTTGATAAACATAGATTCACGTCTGTAAACTACAATTTACAATCGTGAACTATAGTTAAGGGTTTGTTAATCATAAATCGTGAAAGTTTATTCATCAGATCATTAACTATGGTAAAGAGTTGTAAACCATAGTTTGCAAATCGTGAAGCTGTATTTAACTGTATTTTTTAACATTCTGAAGTACAAGGGTTGATCCAAACGTAATGTCACTGTCTCCATGTAATTAATATTTGGCGTCATATTATCAAATATAAAGCACCAAAAGATGCAGAAAAAGAAATCTAATTAAAATTGAAAATTTCATTTAATAATATGTAATTGAATTCATTTTATAGACATTAAAAACATTAAACATAGGGGTGTCGCCGCGTCAAAACTAAATGTCACGTTTCAAAGTGTATATTGTTAGAATAAAAACATTGTTTTTTATCATAATTTTTTTTTATCTCTGATGTATTGAAGAAAGAAAATGTCGAAATGGAATGAAAAGCCGAACTGAATTTTCATGCGTTTTCCTTCAAAATTGGGAAACCACCAGTAGAGAGATTTAAAGCTGGTACATGTAAATGCTTAGAATGGAACTACCGACATCTTTACTGAATAGATATTCAAACGACATTTTCGGTTTACACAATAAGACGAATCTTCTGTTATTCCTAAGATACACGTATGTTGCTACGCGGGTATGTTAAGGAAGCATACAAGTCATTTTTCGGGAATTTAGACTTTTTAAAGAAAATTAAGTTTGAAAATTTACCAAAACCGCTGATAAACGTAAACTTTTATTATTTATTGCATCAATATAAAAGAGTGTCTAACGCAACGACATGCATCACCACCACGGCATCACGTGACTTCTATTAAAAGCGATTTTTTCCTTAACAAAAAAGCTAACAGAACAACAATACTCCTGAGTTTAATAATTTCTTTGAGTAAATAATGTAGTTGAAAAACATTTATTTTTCCTAAAAAGTGCTGCTAGAATCCCACTGTCCCGTCAGTAAAATAATTATTCCACTCATTCGCACGAATTCTTACCTGATGTTTTGAATTGTTTAGATATGAACCGAGATTTTTCGTAAAACCATGCTTAACTCGGGATTCTAGCAGCACTTTCCAAGTATTGTAGGAGGCAAACTTTCCATCTGTGCAGATCTTATGTTTTGAAACATACAGCTAATTGTTGTTCTGTTGCATTTTTTTTTGTCACAAATGACAGAGAAAAGGCCGACCGGAATACGTATATAGCTGACTGTATTCGAAAGAGAATATAATCGATGAAAATAAATTAGCATGCCTGTTTTATTAACTGAACTCCATATGAATTTCACAAAATATTAACGATATTTGCTTTTAAACTCCATTTTCCGTATCTTTGTACATGCCGTCTCATCCAAATTCTCTTTACACGACAGGATCAATTCCAAAGCTACTTGATATACACATATGACGTCATCGATGGTAGATTTTAATCAAAAAGACAAAATAGAGCAAAACGAAATAAGACCATTTCATTATATTGTTGTTAATGTTAACACGTTTCTTTTCATTTTCTAGAGTTAAATAACTCTGCGTAATCCGTGGAACGGAAAACGGAACGAAAACAAGATGTGTTTGTGAAACACTGATGCCCCCGTATGGCAACAAAGCGAAGATTTAACTTTTCTTCAACGCAAATTTAATATATTGGTAGGGTTTTCTCACTGGAAATACAATTGTAAAATAAAAAATTAAGCCAAAGTTAAAGTTTTTTCATAAGTTCGGAAATCTCAAATGTCAAAAGGTCAATGTAATTGAAATCCAATGAAAGGTCTTGCAATAATGAATACATATGTAACGTATGGAAGCCTTAGCCTTAACCCATCAAAAGTTATTACCAAGGTTAAATTTATTTTTTAAAAAAAAGGTCAAACTCCAAGGTCAAAGGGTCAAAGTTTCCGATATCAAATGAAAGGTCTTATTAAATATGAATAGTGTACATGTATGTCTATCCCTCATCTAAAACATTGGTTTAGGTAGCAAGTCATTACAGGAAGTCCACACACATGTGAACTTTGGAAGTACAGCGAGGAATGTGTTTCTTTGTGACTATGAGTGACTATGTTTATCCCTTATCGAACATTATACAGACTCATTTGTTAATACCTAGAACCCACAGAAATCATACACTTAGAACAGTAACCTGATTTGGTTGTGATGAGGGCATATGTTTATCCCTCATACATGTAAATGCACTAGCCTCTCCTCAAAATTTATGGTCAAGGTTTGTTTTTTTTTAAAGTACGTCAAACTGTAAGGTCAAAGGGTCAAAGTGCCTGGTATTCAATGAAGGCTCTTCTCACACGGATTACATATGCGAAGTCAAGGTCAAAGGGTCAAAGTTGTTGGTATCCAATGAAAGGTCTTCTCACAAGGACTGTACATGTAAAGTATGAAAGCACTAGCTCTTACCGTTCAAAAGTTAAGGCTGTGGTTAAAGTTTTTTTCATAAGTGCAGAAATCTCCAAGGTCAAGGTCAAAACGTCAAAGTCTTTAGTATCCAATGAAAAGTCTTTAAACAAGAAATACATATATAAAGAATAAAAGTCCTGGTATCTACTGTTCAAAAGATATGGCCACAGTAAACGTTTAAAATTTCTATGTAAAAGTGGGTCAAACTCCAAGTTAAAGGTCAAAAGGTCAAATTTGGTGGTACCCAAAGAAAGGTCTTGTCATAAAGGAATACACATGTGAAATATGAAAGTCATAGCTCCACTTTATCAAAAGTTATGAGCAAGGTTAAAGTTTTTGCGGACAAACAGACAGACACAGACAGACAGACAGACAGACACAACAAAAAACTATATACCCCTGAAACTTCGTTTACGGGGGCATAAAAAGGGAAATGTCAAACAAAAACCTAGATTGATATAAGATATAAGAGCAACATTCCTGATGTAAAAGTTATATCTAATGAAAAATCATAAACTATAATATAATACTATGAATATTTCCATATATTTCTATTTTATTTCTCTGTGACAGCTCTTTGAAAGTCAATTTAATTGAATTCTTGATCATTCTTTCGGAATGTTAATTTCTCAGACGGATAGGTCAGGAGCTAACTAAAGAAGCCTAATACGCATGAAACTGTAAATCTCAAGATCTGTCTTAGTGGCTTACACTAAGAAGACCTAATACATGTATTCATTTGAATCTCAGCTGTCTTTGTGTTATATAGACGCCAGTGGGAGTGGCATTACATGTAAAATTGATATGGGAGACCTCCTGAAGCGCAGCAAGAATGACCATTTACTATACAAATGCATTGAACTACTGCTTAGATTAGCTGATTGTGAGCCTAACCCTGGCCCTTTTCCACCCAAGTACCCATGTCAGGTTTTTCACAAGGCCTGCAGATAGGGTCAGCGTGCTATTGAATGTAATAATTGTGACCAGTGGTACCTCGTAGGATACTTAGGTATGCCAAGTCAGATGTACATTGTACCAATACAACGCTCACTCTGTCGCCAGATGGGTATGGTGTTGAATACCGACTCTAGCATGAACAGTACAGGTATAGGAGATCTTGTCTCATCATTACGCTCATTCTAGCCTAAGAAAGGAACGTCACCAGGTACCACAGCAACACCGACAAAACACAAATTTCGCGTCATTTCATTCAACGTACAGAGCATACGTGCGAAAAAGCTTCATGATGTCATAATCATAACAAAGGCAAATATACAATGCGATGAAATCCACATCTTTAAAACATCAGAGATAATTGCAATATCGGAGAAGAGAGGGACACGCCCACCACTGAATATAGCAGGACTATACAGACCGCCCAGTAGCAACGGAACGAGAGGAAGCAGAAAGAAATATGTGAAGAACTCCATAGCATCATACAGGCACACACAATCTCCCTATTTTGGCTGCCTGGTAACTTCAATCTACCAGATATCTCCTGGACAACCAACTCCATCAGAGGGATTCAAAATCCAAAAGGGCTGAACAACGTTTTCCTTAACTTCTTTGCTGATACTGGCCTACTTCAAGTGGTTTTGTACCCAACAAGGAATAATTCGACCCTCGATCTATTCATCACAAACAGACCCTCTCTAGTAAATTGTCTGAGACCATTCCCAGGCATAAGCGACCACGATGACAAAGGCATTATTTATCGACAGTGATGTCAAGGTTACATTTCAACGACCCATTAGTCGGAAGTTGTACTTGTGGAACAAAGCAGACTTGAAGGGCCTTAGAGACAACATAACTGCCTTTAGTCAACTACTCACAACTAACCATGACACCTTACACTTAATCGAGGATATATGGTCTAGCTTTATGAGCGGATGCTTTTATGCCCTGAAAAGGAATGTTCCTTCAAAGATGACAACGACACGGTTCAACCAGCCCCGGATCACAGGAGATCTAAAGCGTCTGTCCAGAAGAAAAGATCGTTCCTATAGGCAATACGTGAAAACCAGATCTACTCAGGACCACTCAAGGTATAAGCACCTTAAGAATGCTGTACATATTCAGAGTAAACAAAGATATCATGAGTATGTAAACATCATCATGGATGAAAACCATAACAAGAGGCCCAAGGGCCACATCGCTCACCTGAGCACATCTACTAGGAAAAAGCACATATCAGATAAAAACTGAAAGTTTACTGGAGGGGGGGGGGGCTTGAATTTTAACCCTCCTGGGTGTCATGATTTGAACAATGTAGAATCTACACTACCTGAGGATGATTCCATATAAATAGAAAAATATCACTGATCATGGCTTGGAAGTACTTGAAAAGAAGATTTTAAAAGGTTTCCCTATATATCCTTTTGTACAACTTTGGTCAGCCATTTTGGGCCCAAAACTAGCCCCAGAGGTCATGATTTGAACAAGCTTGAATCTTCACTCACTGAGGATGATTCCACATAAGTTTCGTCTTTCCTGGCCCAAAGGTTATTGAGAAGATTTTTAAAGTTTTTCCTATATATTCCTATATAAAACTTTGGTCAGCCATTTTGGCCCCATCCTAGCCCCAGGGGTCATGAGTTAAACAAACTTGAATCTACAATACCTGAGGATGATTCCACATGAGTTTCATCTTTTCTGGCATAGTGGTTCTTGAGAAGAAGATTTTTAAAGATTTTTCCTATATATTCCTATGTAAAACTTTGGTCAGCCATTTTGGCCCCACCCTAGCCCCAGGGGTCATGATTTGAACAAACTTGAATCTACACTACCTGAGGATAATTTCATTTAATAAGTTTCATATTTCATTTCTCAATGATTTTTAAGAAGAAGATTTTTAAAAGATGTTTCCTATATATTCCTATGTAAAACTTTGGTTGGCCATTTTGGCCCCACCCTAGCCCCAGGGGTCATGATTTGAGCAATGTAGAATCCACATGAGTTTCATCTTTCCTGGCCCAGTGGTTCTTAAGAAGAAGATTTTAAAAGATTTGTTCTATGCATTTCTATGTAACTTTGGTCGGCCATTTTGGCCCCACCCTAGCCCCGGGGGTCATGATTTGAACAAACTTGAATCTACACTACCTGAGGATGACTCCACATGAGTTTCATTTTTCCTGGCCCAGTGGTTCTTGAGAAGAAGATTTTTAAAAGATTTTTCCTATATATTCCTATGTAAAACTTTGGTCAGCCATTTTGGCCCCACCCTAGCCCCGGGGGTCATGATTTGAACAAACTTGAATCTACACTACCTGAGGATGATTCCACATGAGTTTCATCTTTCCTGGCCCAGTGGTTCTTGAGAAGAAGATTTTCAAAGATTTTTTCCTATATATTCCTATGTAAAACTTTGGTCGGCCATTTTGGCCCCACCCTAGCCCCGGGGGTCATGATTTGAACAAACTTGAATCTACACTACCTGAGGATGATTCCACATGAGTTTCATCTTTCCTGGCCCAGTGGTTCTTGAGAAGAAGATTTTTTAAAAATGCTATTAATTTTTCACTAATTCATAATTATCTCCCCTTGGAAGAGGGCGTGGCCCTTCATTTGAACAATCTTGAATCCCCTTCCCCCAAGGATACTTTGTGCCAAGTTTGGTTGAAATTGGCCCAGTGGTTCTTGAGAAGAAGATGAAAATGTGAAAAGTTTACAACGACAACGCCAACAACGACGACAACGACAGACGACGGACAAATTTTGATCAGAAAAGCTCACTTGAGCCTTCGGCTCAGGTGAGCTAAAAACATAAACCAAAGCGAGTGTGGAGCTTCATTAAAAGTAAACGAACTGATGCTTGCAGGCTGGCACCACTAAAACACAATGGGTTAACAAACTGTGATGTCAGGTTGAATTCACATCTGCATTCACTACTGAGAATCCCAGCGAACCACTTCCATACATGGGACCCAGTCCACATCCAACAATTCCAAGCATCAACATTCATCAAATTGGAGTGGAGAAACTACTGCAGCAGCTCAACCCCCATAAGGTCACAGGACCTGATGAAGTTCTGCATGACGACTGAAAGAAACTTCCCACCAGATAGAACTAGCCTTGACCCTGCTATATCAAACTACATGAGACCAGGGCAGGGTGCCAGATAAATAGAAATGTATTGATTCAAAAAAGCACAGTATGGTGATCCGGATTGTTGGATCACGACGTCACATGATTGCGTAAAATCAACAGTAAAATTGAGTGATACACATTAAGTATTTAATAAAAAGCCGTAACATCGCATGTATATTTGTTGTGAGTGATTTTACTTTGAATTTTTTTTTATAGTAGAGGAATCATATGGCTTAGTGAGGGATGGTCCTGATCTTGTTTTCGGCCTCTGTAAATTGCGGTTAAAGAAATGGTTACAAGTTATGATTACTTTATTTGAGAGAAACCGCGACTCATAATATCAACAAATAACAATAAAATAATTAATTTTATAAAACCTCATGAAAAACAAAAATTTTTATTAATAATATTTTATTTTCTAGCATGTTACATTCCAGTTGCGTTAACTTTTAAAAAAGTAAATGCATATGATTAACATAAAGATGATTATGGTTATGATTATAGCTACATATACGTACCTTGTAAGAAAAAAAAGTTACAAGTTATGTTAACTTTATTTGAGAGAAACTGCAACTGAGGTTGTCAGGGCACGCACGGCCATTATATACCCCAGAACCGGTTCCTTGATCATAAGTGATTACATAACTTGTTGACTTTTTCGGTACTCATGTGATCTGATAGCATGTGGTCAGTTTGTGATCAGCGTTTCGTAATTCTAATTCTTCTACGATTATTGCCGACGTCCAAGAAATGCCGCAGACATTATTCCTTAATAAATCATGAACGTCATCAAAAAATTTTCAGTTCAGAAACACGTATCAAACCTGTGCAGTCGAAATGTACTTTTGACTTAAGAATGAAAAACTTATTTAGACCACATCGATACGTCGTCTTTTGCAATTTAAACATTGTATATTGCAGAAAGTAGCTGATGAATGTAGATTTCTATAGCGAAGCAGGGCTGTTTCACGGACCTCCCTACGCCATATGATAAAATGGTAAAATAGGAACCTGGTTTTGTTATTGTATATTCCAGAAGATTAGTCTATATAAGCTACAAACATATTTATAATTAATTACAAGCCAATTTTAATGCGGCGAAACCACAAATCGTCTTGCATTCTATTCAAAGATAGACAAACAAATTTCAATCTAGTGGTAAATGGAACAGCATTATTGCACTTATACATGACTATGAAACATTCTACTGAATGTTTCCACAAAACCTTTCAAACATTATACTGAATGTTTCCATACAAAATTTGAAACATTATGCTGAATGTTTCCAAAGCAAACTATAAACATTATACCTAATATTTTGACATAAACTTTGAAACATTATTCTTAATGTTACCACAAACACTAATACATGACTATGCAACATGATACTGAAAATTTCCACATAAACTTTGAAACATTATATTGAATATTTCCACAACAAACTTGAAACTTTATACTGAATGCTTAGACATAAACTTTGAAACATTATACAGAATGTTTCCACAAAAAAACTTGAAACATTCTACTGAATGCCTCCCCAAAACTTTGAAACATTATACTGAATGTTTCCACAAAAATTTGAAACATTGCACTGAATGTTTTCACAAGAACTTTGAAACATTATATGCATGCTTCTACAAAACATTGAAACATTATACTGAATGTTTCCACAAAGACTTGAAACATTATTCTGAATGTTTCCACAAAGACTTGAAACATTATTCTGAATGTTTCCACAAAAACTTTGAAACATTATATTGAATGTTTCCACAAAAACTTTGAAACACCATGCTGCATGTTTCTATCAAAACTTGAAACATTATACTGAATGCTTAGACATAAACTTTGAAACAATATACTGAATGTTTCTACAAAAACTTTAAAACATTGCACTGAATGTTTCAAAAAAAACTTTAACATTATACTGAATGTTTCCAAAACAACTTGAAACATTATTCTGAATGTTTCCATAAAAACTTTGAAACATTATACTGAATGTTTCCACAAAAACTTTGAAACACCATGCTGCATGTTTCCATAAAAACTTGAAACATTATACTGAATGCTTAGACATAAACTTTGAAACAATATACTGAATGTTTCTACAAAAACTTTAAAACATTGCACTGAATGTTTCAAAAAAAAACTTTAACATTATACTGAATGTTTCCAAAAAAAGTTTGAAACATTATAATGAATGTTTCTGAAACAAGCTTTAAACATTATACTGAATGCTTCCACAAACAAGAGGCCCACAGGCCTTATAGGTCACCTGAGTATCATGTAACAACTTTCAAGCGATTGTATTTGGTTCGTGTTTTAATCCAAAAGCCATGAAATTCACAAATTTTGAAAGAGGCACCAGAGCTTATCAAAGGGCAGATTTCAAAGCATTAATTTATTTTTAGT
This sequence comes from Saccostrea cuccullata, assembly GCF_032062105.1. Taxonomy (NCBI): domain Eukaryota; kingdom Metazoa; phylum Mollusca; class Bivalvia; order Ostreida; family Ostreidae; genus Saccostrea; species Saccostrea cuccullata. The sequence continues at coordinate 40,892 of NW_026936632.1, forward strand.
CAAAGTACCCCCCCCCCCCCGGTACCCCTGACCCAGCAGCCCTGAAATTATCTATTTTGAAAGAGGCCCCTTTCTTCAACATAAGGCCAGCATTTTTTTATTTCTAGGTTTAGTTAAGAACATAATTCATGAAAAAGTCCCGAGGGAGAAGGAAAAAAAAATTTTTTTTGGATTAATCAATTATCAACATTTCTACATTCTTCTTTATGCTATCCTAACAAGCTCCTTACCACTGGACACATAATGCTTACAAATAGGAAAGTAGAACATTTAATTCCTTATTTCATCATTGACCAAAATATATTTTAACAAATCAACTCTTTAAAACTCTTTCAATATATCTTCATTTTTTAAATATGTGTTTAATAGGTGAATGTGTAGACATTGTTTTAAAATATACTTGATGCCTAAAATTATAATTCCTATCATAAAACAGACAGGGAATATTGTGGAGTAGGGTGAACATTTTTTAAATTAAGTGTAAAATAATTTTTCTGGCTGCCACAAACGGTACTACATGCCTGTATATATTTGTATATACTTTCTTTTTAATAGTTGAATTTTTTTTAATTTCTTCAGGTTTTTGTTTATTTCTTCCTCAATTGGACTTAACTTCTCCCATAGTTTTATTCATTACATCTGATGCTTAAGAATGATGCTTAGACTTTAAGCTATAACAGAGACCTAAACAATGTTGCTGGAATAGCTACCACGGGCAGTTTTAAACCTGTGGGGAGGAAAATAATTCACAGACAGATACTTTTGATTGAAACGAATACAAAATTATCTCACCAGCATGTCACTGTGTAGATAGAACGTTCTATCATTAAAATGATATTGTCCTATGGACCCGGTTTAACGATAGAATTCGTTCCGTGTATTCGTAATGTAGCAAAAGAAACACGGGCGATAACTCGAAGAAAAGTCGTACTAGTGCATTTACTAGGAACAATCTAGAGAGTTCCGAATGTAAACATGGCAGGTAAATTTGAAGCGAGAGAAAAACGTTGAGAAAATTAATTGGATTTTCGTCTTTAGATGGATTATTTTCTGGGATAAAAGGCATAAGCAATCTCAAAAAGGTTTGTTTTGATTATTTTGGTAGTTATTTCCAGTGCAAATCATTTTATATTCTTCAAAATCGTTTCGGAGCGGATCCGCTCCGATTTGCTACATTGCAAGTATATGGGACGTATTCTAACTGTGGTGAGGGCTTGTACGGAGACACAGTTAGATTATTCTAACTAGTCACTGTGCAACAAAGTCGTCAGCATTTTATTTGTTCTTTGAACGCGTGAAACGTTTTGAATGGCACTCTTATCGATGAATTTTACAATAAACCAAGCTATCTTTGCAGATCTAGCTTTGTTACCTGCCAAGTTTGTTTTAAAACCGGAAGTAGGAGTTCATAAATTTGAAATCTCGATCCCGACTCAAATTTGATATCAGTAGGAAAAAAAAATGTTTTTTTTAATTTCTTTCTGAAAATGCGGTGGGTTTGTAAACCTGAAAATAAAATAAATCCTGGCCTTGAATATGTAATAAGATCATTGGCATATTAACCAGGAGCAAAGGATAAGATGTTCAAAGAATTCATGCATTTCACTATATAATCATTGGAGCCCCACCCTAAAACAAGAACCCCTGACCCAGGGGCCCTGAAATTCACAAATTGGGAAGAGGCAGTCTTATTCAACATAACTATGGACTTGGTTAGTTTATTTAATGCCCAGGAGTAGAGAAGAAGATTTTTAAAGAATTAATGTATTTTCACTATATAATCAATAAAGCCCCACCCTAGCACTAGAACCCCTGACCCTGGGACCATGAATTTCACAATTTTGGTAGAAGCCACCTTATTCAACATAACTATGTACTTGGTTAGTTTATTGAATGCCCAGGAGCAGAGAAGAAGATTCTCAAAGAATTTATGCATTTTCACCATATAATCCATTTAGCCCCGCCCTAGCACTAGAACCCCTGACCCTGGGGCCATGAATTTTACAATTTTGGTAGAGGACTCAATACTGATTACAGTCATGCAAACAGTTTGACTGCTTGATGTCCAGGAGTAAAGAAGAAGATTTTTAAAGATTTCATTAATTTAACAGGTTTTTGCCCCACCCCTCAGGCCCCAGGGGGGCAGGGACCATGAAATTCACAATTTTTGTTCCCCTTCACCCATAGATGCTTTGTGCCAAATTTGGTTGAAATTGGTTGAGTGGTTGCAGAGAAGAAGCTGAAAATGTTCAATTGTTAACGCACGGCGCACGACGGACGACGGACGACGCACGACGACGGACGCAAACAGATAGCAATAGGTCACCTGAGTTTACTCAGGTGACCTAAAAACTTGAAACATTATACTGAATGTTTCGACATAAACTTTGAAACATTATACTGAATGCTTCCACAAAAAACTTGAAACATTATGCTAAATGTTTCCTCAAAAACTTGAATTATCATAATGAATGTTTCGACACAAACTTTGAAACATTATTCTGAATGTTTAAGACAAATACTTTGAAATACTAATTATAATGAATATTTTCACAATGAGACACTGAATGTTTCTTCAAAAGTTTGAAATCTTATACTGAATGTTAGCACAAAAACAATGAAACATTGAACTGAATGTTTTCCCAAAATTTTGAAATAAAAGTACTTAATTATCAGGAAAACTTTTAATCATTATACTGAATGTTTCCCTCAAAACTTTAAACATTCACTAAAACCAAAACCAAACTATCCGATATTATACTGAATGTTTCCACAAATATTTGAACAATATATTGAATTGTTTCACAAGTATCTTGAACATATTCTTAATGTTCATACTAAAATGTTTTTAAACATTTTCTGAATTTCTCTACTTATTTATTTATTAAAATGCACATTATATTTTCTTCCTTTTTTCTTTTCTTTTTTTTTTTTGATACCATGATACTATTGAAAATAGTACTGTTAGAATATTTCAAATGAAATATAGAAAACAAGTTTCTACTGCACATTGTTTAAGTGAAACAATATATTAAAAATATAATTGATTGCAAGGCTATAATGGAATATTGAAAACATTTCACTGATTCAGAATGATTGCATAATTTGTATTTCAAATATTGGATTTTTTTTAAAATACTGAACCATTTATCTCCCAATATTTCTACTTATAGCATAAAAAATTGATATATTGAATGTTTCAAAAACCACAAGGATTTTGCTGAACATAAAAATATATTAAACAATGCTGAGTCTTTCTTACAGGAATAATCCCCCTTAAGAATTATATGTAAGACCGCTAGTTAATAAACTTAATATGTCTTCAAATATATGGCAATTACCAAATGTTCCCTTTTTCAATTGCTGCAAAAAATGATTATCAACTTCATTGATATCTTTGAATCATTAGAGAAACTGTGTTCAGCATTCTGTAAATTGTTAACTGGATAAGTATGGTATTGTATGGAACAGTACACAACTCTTTATATAGCCTTGAGCTGAGCATAATTTAATTAAGGCTATATAATAATAATATAGAAGAGAAAATGGTGTACTGGTTTCATTTCTTTGAAAAGATGATAAAATGCACAATCAAAAGAACATTCCTCATACACTGTAAGCTGGACAGTGAATGGAGTTTACTGCAGATGGACTCCATCCGGAGCTAGGATCAGAGAGGATAGGAGAGACTCCCCGAGAACCACCGGTGAGGCCAAAGTACAATCCACGATACTCCAGCTGACATCCCGTAACCCAATTGACCTCGAACACAGATTCATAAAAAAAGCAAACATGTGTAGATCAGCGGACAGGTTAATTGACCGATAACCCCCTTGACACATTTTGTGCCGATAATCAATTGCTCTCTGTTTATTTCATTTTCTCACATTTGCATACTGCATAATGCAGAAGATTAAAAATGCATTCAAATCGCAATGACACAACATACATTTCCCATAAGTAAAAAAAAAACAATGTTCTAATGATGGAACTATTATAAATGGCACACATAGAAATGCCTTAATTTAGTAATTATCATAATATACTATAGAAGAAAGTTTGATCTGCTGAAATGATTTAACACGTGCATGGGCACTAAAGAAAGTTTAATACTTGATTTAACACATGCATGTGTTTGTAACAAGCCAATATTTCGATGTGTAAACAATGATTCGATCACCCAACGAGGATAACACCGCCATAAACTATGCGTAAACATGCAGGTTCCATGATCAGGCAAGTTATTAACTTCAGTGTAAGCAGGATAAATAAAATTGCAGAATCAAACAGTCATATAAAATTCACAATTTTGATGCAGCTGCGGATTATTCAAATGGAACAATGACTGTAAATAGATTAAGTACGCATGATACGTAAGTGAGATTTCATTCGCCGAGACATCTGATAATTCTCTCCATGAAAAGAGGGTATCATAATCAGGGAAACGATACAAGTTAAAAATTAAATGGAAAATAATTTCGACATAAATGCTATTATTTCCATTGTAATGTTTCCAGATTTTATTTTTATTGGAACTGACACTCCGCCTCGTGAAGAGGGTAAAAAACTACAAACAATTAAAAAAGAATCATAAACATTTGACATACATATCATCTAGATTTACCAAAAAAACATAATTGACATTGACAATAATTTCTCGTACATGACTATAGATAAACAGACTGACATTTTGCTACAAATAATCCAGACATGTGAATTTAACAGTATCATAGGTATAAAACAATTCAAATATGTCCTAAACATTATTTTTCATGAAATTTTATGCATTTATATAATTACTTACTCCTGTGAGGCTAGGAAAAGATCAAGCACATGTTAAAATGCTGCTCCATTGACTTGGGCGGAAACATAAACAAAACGCATAGTAATGAAACCCGTACCGGGAAAATTTCCGGATCGGGAACTTTACACTCCCCCTCTGATTTTGTCAAAAATCACCATAACAACAAAAATTTACCCTGGGCATTCATTACGTTCATGAATATGAAAATAACATAACTAACTGTTACGTAAAATGTTGATACAATGTAGGGTACATTTGTAAAATAGTACATCAGTGACCAATGTGTATCTCACAAAGAGGACAAAAAATAGAATATTCACTCATCAACTTCCAACAAAAGAATTAGATCTGCTATTGGTCTTAAACACAAAACTTGTTTTCCATCCTTTACAATAGCTATTTCTACTTTTCTAACTTGTCCATCTCCACTTTCGAATGTTCGGTGCACGACTCCCAAAGGCCATTCATTGCGAGGGGACTCATCTTTGAGAAGGATCACATCTCCAGGCTTGATATTCCTTGACTGTTCTGTCCACTTTTCACGTTTTTGCAATTGGTGCAAATATTCCGACTTCCACCGTCGCCAAAATTCTTCTGCCAAGACTTGAACATTTTTCCAAGATGACTTAAGAGCATCCTTTGTTCCAAGGGGTGGAAATGGCTCGACATCTGGGTAAGTCTTCATGGTAAGTAGCATCGACGGCGTAAGTAGGTGTGGTGAGTCCGGATCACATGTCACATCCATCAGTGGTCTGTTGTTAACAATGGCGCATATTTCTGTCATGAGTGTTGTGAGTTCTTCGTGTGTCAAGTCTCTACCTTGTCGTTGCAATAACATGGAATTCAGTATACGCTTGACTGTCCCAATAAGTCGTTCCCACACCCCTCCCATGTGTGGGGCATGAGGAGGATCTTCCAAGTAGTGCGACAGTTCGAGAGAAAGTCTTGCACTGGTCCCTTCTCGATAAATTCTACGTTAATAGACAAATCTTCTGACGCTCCCACAAAATTGGTACCACGATCAGATCGGAATTGGGTCACGGGTCCACGTAATGCAACAAAACGTCTGAGCGCATTGATAAAAGACGAACTTGTGAGTTGTTCTATGATCTCAATGTGGATGGCTCTGGTCACTAGACAGGTGAATAATAGGCCCCATCGTTTCTGATTAGCACTTTCTCCTCTTGTGCGACGGAATGCCACCATCCACGGACCAAATGTATCAACGCCTACATATGAAAAGGGTGGACTTGGTTTGCAGCGATCCTCCGGAAGATCTGCCATCTTTTGTTGACTGAATTTACCCCGTAGCTTACGACACATCACGCACTTGCTGATGAAAGAGGAAACTTTTCTCTTCATAACAACAATCCAATATCCTGCCGCACGCACAGCACCCTCTGTGAAATGGCGTCCCTGGTGAAATACTTCTGAATGAAAGTAACCAATAAGCAAGTGACTGACATGATGGTTTTTCGGTAAAATTATTGGGTTGCGCTGTTGCCCACTCAGTTCTGCTTCATTCACTTTGTTCAGTCTCCCACCAACTCTAAGAACACCTTCACTGTCCAACACAGGAGAGAGAGATAGGATGGTACTGTTGTGTGGAATTCTGCCTGACTCTTTCATTTTCTTCATTTCTTCCATATAACTGTCTCTTTGAACACACGCAATTATTGCAATTTCACTGTCCATTAACAACTGAGGATGATCAAATCGAGTACAGGATGTCTCAGTCCTTCGTTTGCAGCGAGCCCAATACTTGATACGAGCAACTGTCCTAACCAGTCTGTTCCAAAATGAAAATCTTGAGAAGCGGTCTGAAAAGTGGTTTGATGTTTTAGAGCAATCTTCTGTACCCACTTCTTGCTTGCAGCTAGTGACTTCTGGTCGAACTTCAATGTCATGTTCTGGATTAACAAGTTCAAACTCTGACTTGGTTGTTATTTCAGGTGTCTCCACTGGACCACGAAGCCATGCTGAATCTTCAAGTTGTGACGCATCAATGGTACGAGTAGCTACATCTGCAGGATTACATTCTGTTCTAACGTGATGCCACTGCGATGGTTCACTAAAAAGACGTATTCTCCCAACACGATTAGCAACATAAATGTAAAATCTCCTTGTTTCATTTGAAATATATCCAAGCACAACTTGACTATCTGTAAAGAAGTGAAAGTTGTTCTGAGGAACCTTCAGCTGATCTCGCACATTTTCTGCGATCTCGGTGGCAAGTACAGCTGCACACAACTCTAGGCGAGGAATGTGTGCCCATGTGTTGGTGCAAGTTTTGCTTTACTTAGCAGAAAGCTGATTGTAGATTTTTTCTCATCACTCAACTTGAGGTACGCAACTGCTGCCACTGCATTCTTTGATGCATCTGCAAATACCAAAACCTCTCTATGGGTGGCATCCTCAAACGAGATATCGCTGTACATTCTAGGTATGTGAAGAGTCTCAAGGTAGCTTAAAGAGTTCATCCATGAGATCCATTTGTTGTACAGTGGTTCTGGTAATGGGTCGTCCCAATCAGTTTTACTGGTCACAGACATCATTTCACGAAGTAAGAGTTTTCCTTCAATAATGACAGGTTGTAAAAAGCCAATAGTGTCGAAGACACTGTTGATTACAGATAACAGTCCACGTCGAGTGTAAGACCTTTCAACAGAGCTGACTTTGAATGTAAAGGTGTCTGTATCTGTATTCCAAAGTAGGCCTAGACTTCTCTGGGTGGGAAGAGTAGCTGTTCCTAAATCAAGATCCTTTAAATCCTTTGCTAAGTCACCTTGGTCTAGCCCAATAAGCACCTCTCTGCTGTTTGACGCAAACTTGTGGAGTCTTATTCTGCCGTTGTCATGTAAGGCTTGCTTTGTGCGAAGGACAAGGTCAACGGTGTGTTCAACAGTTCTACAGGATACCAATCCGTCATCTACGTAGAAGCTCTCTCTGATAAGGTTCTGTACATCTTGGTCAGCAGTTTCTACAACTTTGCGGAATCCGTAATTGGCCACTGCTGGCGATGCAGTATTGCCAAATACATGTCTAGTCATTTGATAATCAACAAGGGGTTGATTGAAGTCATTGTCTTGATGCCATATAAAACGCAAATAACATCGTTGTTCTTCTGGTACTTTGAAATTATAAAACATATGTTGTACGTCCACGGTAATGGCTACCTTTTCCTGACGGAATCGAAGAAGGATACCAACCAGACTGTTCAGCAAGTCAGGTACTTGAAGAAGCACAAAATTCAATGACACATCTTGATATTTTGCCGACGAATCAAACACCACACGAATGCTCTCCGGCTTCTTCGGATGGAATACAGCGAACATTGGTAAGTACCATCGCTCAACATTAACGGGAAGTTTGGGAGCCAATTCTGCATGCTCATTCTGTAGAAGTTTCTCTACAAATTCGATGACTTGTTTTTTCTTTTCTGTGTTAGAACGCAAGTTGGCATCAAACGACTTGGCTCTATGCAGGGCCATTGACCGGTTGTCTGGTAGAGGTTGTCTACCCTCCCGAAAGGGTAATGGCGCTTCCCAAAATCCGTCGCTAGATCTATGAAAACTTGACTCCATGACGTGAAGAAACTTCTTGTCTTCTATTGAGAGGCCTGGTTTTTCATCACACGGTAGACGTGTAAAAATGTCACATTCTCTCACCAAGATCTCACTTTCACATGGAATCAAATGTGTGGCTCTTCCACTTGACAATATGGAAGTCTTCAAAACACTGACAGTCTCAGGTTGATGGGTCTTACCGAGGCAAACGTTCCCAATTATCACCCAGCCAAGGGGTAGTTTTTGACCAAAAGGTAAGACATCTGTTCCTATTCTTTGATCAAATACATGGTGTGCTGTTATTAGATCACGACCAATCAAAAGTTCAATATAGACACTCTCGTCAATCTCAGGAATACATTTCTCAATATCCTGTAAGTGTGAATAACCTCGCGCAACAGCTTTAGATGGAATCTCGTTCCTGTTGTCAGGTATCTCATCACATTCAATGAGGCTTGGTAATGTGAGAGTACATGATCCATCTAGTGAGCGCACTACATATCCCGATGCTTTCCGTCCAGATGTAACAGATCTCCCTGTACATGTTGATAGCACATATTCTGTCTCTTGGCCACGTATGTTGAAAGCATCAAAAAACGATGGTGATGCCAAGGATCTGTTGCTTTGGTCGTCTATCAGACAGTAAACTTTTCGTTCTCGATAACGCTCTCCCTCTGGAAACACCGACACTAACACAATTTTCGAACAAGATTTAGAAGTGTTTTGGGGTACATTACATATTTCTGTGCAACATGTATTCACATCAGACTGCTCCCCCTCCTGGACTTTCCAAGCTGCAGAGTCTGGATGAAGAATAGTCACATGTTCCGTCGAATTAAATCTTTCACACTTGACCGACTCATGACAGTTCTTTTTTAAATGACGTTTCTGGCCACAACATTTCAGACAATATCCTTTCTTAAAAAGGAAATCGATTTTCTCTTTGTAAGGTTTCTTACAGAGTTTCTGACAATCTCGCAGAGCATGGTTGGAATTTCCTCCATGAATGGGACACCGTACATAGGAAATGTCACTGTCAGCTTCATATTCATGACGATCTGGTGCTACAGTTGTTTTGCGAACAAATACGTCTGACTTTTGTGCCGGCTTTTTTTGTGGTGGATGCTGTGTGGTTGTATTCTGAGGTAAGTTCTCCAATATCAAACCAGGGTCGTTTCTAAGCCTAGAAAGGTCTCGCAAGAAATTCACCAACACTTGGAAAGGCACATAAGACACTCCATTGTTGACCTTGTATTTGTCACACGTTGTCATCCATTTCTCCCGAAAACGCTTTGGCAATTTTCGAACAAAGTCATTTATTCCAGTTGTGGAGTCAAAATATGCGAAGGCTGATCCATAGGCTTCATCACTTTTCAAGGATTCAACTTCAGCAGCTAGGTCGTACAGATCAAAGTAACGTTTCCTATCATTCTCCATTAACGGTGTAAAGTTAATGATGCGCTGCTTCATAGCATGTTCAACTGCTTCAGGGCTACCGTACTCCATGTCCAGTCTTTCCCATATTTGTGTGAGAGCCCTCTCTGGATTGCGAGCATTTGTAGTTCTTATATTTTCGCACTGCAGTTTACACCCTTGTCAGAGGTTGTTCAATAAAAGATCTAGTTGCTCCAATGGGATAGAATTGATGTCTTTCATAACATTTAGAAAACTGTGTTTCCAGGTAATATACCGTCCAGGTTCACCACTGAATTTCCAAAGTCTTTGTGGAATCATTTGATTCTTTACTACTGCCTTTGCAAGATCGAATACAGTGTCCTGCTTTGTGTTAGTCTGTTGCAAAACCTGGGGAACAACGGAAATCAATGAGTTCTGTATAGGTTCAGACACTTTAATATCATGCGCATCTACAATTGCAGGGGAAGGTATTTCATTCAGCACTGGATCAGGTGGAGGAGCGTTCATTCTCATATTTTCATTCAAATATCGCTCCATCAAATGTTCTTTATTGGGATCTTGATATTCACCAAAAACACTTTCACCAACATCTGAAAATTCCAAAACCTTTCTCACGGCTTCTAGTCCTAAGGTTGCCGCTTCCAGTTCTTTCTTACGTGCTAACACAGTTCTGCTGGCCTTGATGGCAGCCTCCTGTCTGATCAAATCTGCTTCTTCTTCTGCGCACGGGCCTGCTCGACCTTTGCAGTGTGATGTAATAGTGTTTCTGTTAGTTTAGAACTCACTCGAGATGCTGATTCATCAAACTGTTTCTTGCCCACACTGCTCATGATTCTTTGTGTCCTGAGACCTTGATCCATACAAACAGTCAGCCGAATAAACAGGATTTTTTACTGTAATGTTTCCAGATTTTATTTTTATTGGAACTGACACTCCGCCTCGTGAAGAGGGTAAAAAACTACAAACAATTAAAAAAGAATCATAAATATTTGACATACATATCATCTAGATTTACCAAAAAAACATAATAATTGACATTGACAATAATTTCTCGTACATGACTATAGATAAACAGACTGACATTTTGCTACAAATAATCCAGACATGTGAATTTAACAGTATCATAGGTATAATACAATTCAAATTTGTCCTAAACATTATTTTTCATGAAATTTTATGCATTTATATAATTACTTACTCCTGTGAGGCTAGGAAAAGACCAAGCACATGTTAAAATGCTGCTCCATTGACTTGGGCGGAAACATAAACAAAACACATAGTAATCAAACCTGTACCGGGAAAATTTCCGGATCGGGAACTTTACATCCATAATATTTAATTACTGAACATCAGAATCACAAATCATACATGAAGTGGTAACAGGTACATATGGTAAATAAATATAAGTTATGAAAATGATTTGCCCTCTAGCACCGCCAGTTAGCCTGCATTTTATAAAGGTATGCAGCTTAACCAAAATAACGTATGAATAAAATAATGTTTTTAGAGCTTCTCCAAATATGTAAACGTTGAAACATTATTTGTTTTGTTATATTGACCAAAAACAATACTGCCCTTAATTGACGGGAATGCACAATCACTGCATTCCTAGAACTTCTCCAATGCATGGGCAAAAGCAGTTCCCGTGTTTCAAATTCTTCATAGAGGGTTGTCGAAGTGAAAAGCAACCCTTGCAGTGTTTAACGAGTTCTGCCAAAAAAACCTTCTGTGCCTCCACCGAAATAGTTTCCACGGCATAAATTACAGGAACCGATGACTCTCCCCTAAGAAGCTGACCAATAATTAATCTTAGGCCACATGTACGCAGGTCCCCTTTTGCACAAACATTTTTTTTTTCAACGCACTACCAGGCTAACAAAAATGGCGCAACAAAATCAAGGATTTTGATTGGGCTGCAGACTGCGCAGGGATATGCGGAATTATCCTAAGGTGTAAAATATGATATCTTTCTCATAGCGGCATAAATTGAATTATCTGTGATAATATTGTTTAATTATCAAATTGTTTCAAGAGTGAAGAATTCTAATTAGCTAAATGCATAAGATTGAGACGTCGCCGTTGTTTTACGAAGAACTAATATAATTCTCTGTAATCACATCTGGACGTCAATTTTGTTTCCAATGATTGAAAATCACAGTAGAACAATGTAAGCCTTTTTGATAGAAACTGGTTGAGATTAAATCTTATTATATAAAACTTGGTTAACAATAAAAAAAAATGTTTGAATCATCTTATTGATTTTTTTTTTTCAGTCGGCACGATTTTATTGGGCTGGTCGCGTTAGGGGAAACATATTAGGCATTTTTTATTTTGGCCTTACGTACCGACTTCATGTCATTCCCAACGAAAATCTAAAAATGATATTTTATTTCTTATATATTTGTTTTCTTTTTATATTTGTATGACAAGGAAAAATAGGCACTATTTAGACTTTGTAATGGAAATGCACCATAACGTATCTATGTCATGTGACGTCATAATCTGAATTTTCCAAATGGCTCGTCGTGCAGTTTGCTTTCCATATGCAAGCGAATCTGACTATTTGACCAACTGCTGTCATTGAAAATTGAATTTCAATTTCAATATCATTTGTATATAAGGAAAGACATCAGTAAATGTAAATACATTGTATTAAAGAAATAAACAACAATGTTAAAAAGTTCTCTGGGAAATGAACTTTAAGTTTGTCATGTGATCAAATCCTGTGAAACCCGAAGGGATTCTCAGTAGATTTGACCACGTACCAACTAAAAGTTCATTTCCCAGTGAACTTTTGAACATTGTTGTTTATTACTTATATTTACATTTGAAACGAATACGAGTAAATTTTATCTATTACACGAACGGGCCAACGTATTGCTAATTTGCTATGTAGTGATGCGCAATGACCTAGAAGTTGTTTGGTCAAAATATCACATCGCTCTGTGATGCAGTCGCGCTTTGACCTCTGACCCCCAAATGAAATTAACACAGAATTGAACGTATTTTCTTTTCATCTAAGAAAAATAATATTTTCAAATGTAAATGTTGTGTTGTAAAAAAATAAAAATTAAAAGAATAGAATACTATACATTATACATGTGTAATTAGTTTTAACTACTTGTTTCGTATACAATATCAAATTAGTTTTAATTATTAAATAATATAATACCAAATTTTTATTACTTTACCCAAAAGTTATTTTGAAAGGTAAACTAGCCAACAAGAAAAACAACTCTTGCACTTGCAGTTGGCGACATAGTTTTTGCACTATTTTCAGAAATAAAGAAAATAAAGACAAGTATGCCATAGATGATTGTGTAGACAAGCTATTGTAGAAGACAATGGTAATAAACAGTTTGCAAGTGCATTTCCTCTCCTCTGAAAGTCAAATTGAATGCGATTCTGGGGACTCTCAAAGATATCATATAATGATTGCAATAATAATGATTGTTTTTATATGGCGCTTTTCTAGCATAAATGCTACTCAAAGCGCTTTACAATACATTATTACCCCAGCAGACCTTAACAATCCAGAATCTTTCTGAGTGCAAGCTGTCGTTATCAACGCTAGAACACTAACATTCTGACAATATCTTCAACTGTCTTCAGCCTGGTACCCCTTTTACACTTGGGTGGAAGGAGGAAATTCGTGTAAAGTGCCTTTCCTAAGGACACAACGTCGGCTTGATATTGAGATATCTAAGAGGGTAATTAAAAAAATACGTAGATGATGTTCCTCATCGCTATATTATTATTACAAGATTATAGATCAACACATTTTCGTAAATAAAAACATTTATTGTGTCGAAGTGTGAAGTTTCATTCCATTTGATTAAATTGAATTCATGCTAGCCAATTTTTAAAGCAACATGTTTTGTTACCACGGAGCAGGGTTAACTAACATTGTAACGTCAAAAACAACGTCGAGAAAGTTTCTCAAAATAACTGTGGTTTTTAATTTCATACACAGTTTGTAGCCTCTTTTCCATTCATAAAAACGTATCCATAACACTAAACACCTAGTTTGCTAACAATTGTGCAAATAAAGATTGTCATTATTTTCAAATTCATTAGGCCTACCGCGGAACTCGATTAAATCCGCAACAGTGAAGCGCACATCACGTTAAATGACGTTCTTAACTCTTTTGACAAGATTTTAATTTTAAAACCCTTTTCTTTGCAGAACATAAATCGTCTGATTTAAACTCGCTACGACTAAAAAATTGTATTTTCCATTTTATACAAATACACGGGTTATTTTTCATATATTTTCTGGTTTATACAGATTTTTTTTAAAGTTTGTTAAAGACGTTTCCCGAATGCAAAGCAATATTTCATTGCTACTCGCTGCTCCGTGACGTCCTCCAACGTAATTGTTTTTTGCCTTTTTTAATCAAGTCTACATTTAGAAACTGATATCTTTCAAATGGAACAATATATCACACTACCTGATATCATCTTAAGTAATACAACAGGAATGAATTTAAACATGTAAGTTTTATTTTGTTTCAGCTCCATTTATTTGAGTTCTGGCTATAGATACTATGAAGTAAAAATAAGTAAACTACGCAGTTTTGAGGTTGCTCCATGACCCCACTTTTTCCGTTCTAAATCCTTGATAATTTATGCAAATATGAAGATATATTTCAATTTTTAATTCAAATTATTCGATTTTGTTGTTAACTATGTGTACGAAATTTGGATATAATGTGACGTTAAAAAAAAAGTTAGGACAAAAGTCTACGAACTTTTTGAATGACCCTCGTATCTTTTTTTTTTTTGCAAAATACTTTGAAACTTAAAACGTAGTGATACGAGGTTCTACTACATAAAATTTAAAATTATCATTATAACACGCGCATTCCGTTTGGCTCAATCTCATTGACTTAAACTTTACATGTAAATGCCTATAGCTTTCTTGCTTCTCAACAAATCATAATGAAATTAAGAATATGAATTCGAATACTCAGTAGGTGTACTGAATTCCTATTTCATGCTACTTTCAAAAATCAATGCAGGGATGTGCATGCATGTGCGCGTGCAATGCGTTTAAATGACCAAAATACTTGATATAGTCGTAACGTTTCTTTGCTTTTTGATAAAATTCTTTGAAAATCATTTTTATAAAATATATTTATACCGTGAAAAAGATATTTAATATGGTCGTCATTTACATGTATGCATGTGGGTGCTATGCGTTAAACCACCATTTTACTTGATTGCTTTTTTTATGAAAATATAGGAAAAGGCACAAAAAAAAGTTGGGAAGCGTTTGGAGAACATATTTAATGGTATCTGTTACAATTAACACTTGTTTATGTTATTATAACAGAAGTTAATTAACACATGTTCATGTACTGTCACTGCCTTCATGCTGCAGTCATGTGCGTCTTCAGGCGTTCGCAACGAGCTTCCACTGCGTTCCCTTACCAAACTAATATGTTTGCTGCAGGCCTGCAGCAAGTCTGCTGCAAGCTTGCAGCAAACAAAATTGTTCGCAGGAAGAAAATTTTCTTGTTCGCAGATGATTGCCGCTAGCAGCGATCTTGTGGCAAACATTGCAGCAATTGCTGCAAGCTTGCAAATTCGTAGGAACCCAAAATGTTTGCAGGAACATTGCAAGAACCATACATGCTAATATAACGTTCGCAGCAAGTTTGCAGGAAACATTGCATGATTTGAATGTTTGCAGGAAGTTCGCAAGAACAGTAAACAAGTCAAATCAGCCAATGAAATTCAGATTGTACTGGGTCAACACAGAACTGGCCATTTTGAAATGTTTGAATTGAAGTTGTACATGTTTCAGTATTTTGTTAGAAATACATACCGTTTTGAATGATCAAAAGTGCAAAACTATGGATGTAGGTGTTCATTGGCATCCGTGAATATCTAATCGGTAAGATCTGATGTTATTTAATTTTGATGTAAAAAAAATCTTAAAAGCAGTTGTTTAAGTAACTGGTGTAACTCTAGGTCAAATCTAAATCTATTTATTATGAATTCAGTCCTCATTATAATATCAAATATGTATACTTCTTATATATAATAATGGATCCAAATCAGTTAATATATGTTTTCAAATGAATTAGTAACTGTTATCATGATAATATTTAATTAAAAATATATGTAAAGTTCTTAATGTTCTGTTCATATAAAAAGCTATATAGCACATAGATTTAAAAAAGTTTGGAAACTTTGTCTAGAAACATAAAGAGAGCCTATATCAATACTTCATAGAATTGCATCATTTCAGAAACATGTGGTGGATTTTCTCTAAAATTAACAGATTTAGGTCAGGACAAAAGCTTTCTGCGAACTTGCTGCTTGTACACAGGAATGTGTCAAAACCATAAGGAAATTGTTTGCTGCAAGTTAGCAGCAATGTTTGCTGCAAGCTTGCAGCAATGTTTGCCGCAGGTTTGCAGCAATGTTTGCCGCAAGCTTGCAGCAAGGTTTCCATATATGGAAAATCCAGTGTTTGCTGCAGACTTGCAGCAAACCTCATTTACATGGTAAAACGTTTGCTGCAAGGTTGCTTCAGACTTGCCGCAAACTTGTAGCAAACACCAAGGCTTTGTATTGACTGTCAAGCTTTCTTGAGATACATTGCCGCAAGCTTTCAGCAATGTCTGCTGCAAGTTTGCAGCAATGTTTGCTGCAGACGTGCAGCAAATATTTGCAGGAAGGCAATATTTTCGGTACGGGTTGTTGGAGATCTCACAGTACTGATACGGCGATCATACTACGTTTCTAGTGCATTTGAATCAGACCGCAATCACACAGCGCGTACATTCCTTGCTCGCTCAAAGCGATCACCGTCACCCGGCGTTCTAGGAGACCCTACCGCGTTCAGTGCAGTTCTCGCTGAGTTGTAACAGCGTTGTAGGAGACTCTACTGCGCTCAGCTCGACGTTTTTCTTTATTTAATCGTAAGGACGCCGTGCGTTTGCCGTTAGGACGGCAGCTCCGGTGTGACAGGGGGTTTAAGATCTGGCCTGGGGGCCATATAACTTAGACGAGCCCACTTTTGGTCTCAGTCCCACTTAGTAAAGGAATAAAGAAATATATAAAGGAATATATAGTCGAAAAGTAAGACCGAGATCAAAGGTGACCTCGTATACGTTTTATGGCCTCCAGGCCAGTTGGTTCTCTAGAATGGTCTCTTAAGCAAGGTTAAAGAGTAAGCAAGGCTAGCAAGCGTTTAATTACAAGTAAGTAGGGATCTACCGTCACGGCGTAGTGGGCAGCGGACGTGTTTTCGCTGTCCTCCGATCGACTTGACATTTTTCGCTAAAAAAGCGTTTATTTTCTTTCTACGACTGTTTGGAAAGAAATATATTGTGTGTTTAGTGTATATAAAGTGTGATTCTTTGTGCATTTACTGCACGTTTGGGATTTAAAATACCCTGAGAGAGCGAATATACCCGGTGTTTACCTGGTGAGTACCTACTCAGGTGTGATATTGACTCACGAGCAGAAGTCTATCTATACTTTGTATGCATGTGTTATAACTCAATACATTCTATATCGAATATTTGAAAAATGGATCAAATGCTGAAACCAGTATACTTGAAGAACAACGAGCTTCTATCTGAAAGCGATGATGAACGAATCACGAATTTTGAGATGCTTCAAGCTGTTACTTCGTGCGTCGGTGATGCGGTGAAATGCATCCAATTAGACCGCGATTTGTGGCGAATATATCTGACCAATGCCCACAGCAGAAGTAAAATTCTACTGGAAGGTTTCGATTTTAAAAATCAACACATATCTCCGTACGACACAAATCCATACTCCGCCGGCCTGGAAGGTCCAAGAGATCAAGCTTTAAAAGTAACAATTTGCGGCGTTCCCCTATCCGTGGACGACTCAGCGATACACGAGATGTTAACTAAACTAGGGGTTTCTCCGAAAAGCGATCTTAAGTATGAAAAGATCCGTAACCCGACCAACAACAAAATGACCAACGTCCTAAATGGGAACCGGTTCATCTACATCGATCCTCCATCAAAGGGACCACTTCCCCGATTCTCTTATTCCGCGGGCCTAAAATGCAAAATATTTCATAGAGGCCAAAATGTGGACAAACCCGCGGTAACATGTACCAAATGCTGGAAAGCTGGGCACTCAGTGCGCAACTGCACAAACGACCGCAAATGTGCCGCTTGCAAAACACCGGACATGACCCAGGAGATGAGTGTTGTCCCGAGTATGTTACTGGCAACCCCAAAAATGTGGAAACATTCAGCGGCGAAAAGAACATCCTATCCAACTTCTATTCCTGTAAATTAGACATCTATGGCGAATCCTTTACATCTGCAGAACAAGCCTTCCAACTCACCAAGGCCATTCGTGCCGGCAATCTGATCGCTGCAGAAAAAATCCGGGAAGCTAAAACCGCTCTGGATTGTAAATTCATTGGCAAATCCGTTTCCGAGTCACCACAGTGGCGACAAGATGCTGAATCAGTGATGGAGGAAATCATCGGTGCCAAGGTAGCCCAGTTAAAGGATATGAAGGATCTCCTTATATCATCAAAACCAAATGTCATCTTTGCTCATTCGGTTTACGACCGCTACTGGGGAACCGGGTTAGACGCGGAGAAAACCCTGTGCACAAACCCAGATGCCTGGCCTGGTAAAAATGTGATGGGCAAAATCATTCAGCGAATTGCAGATAAATGCAGACATAGACCACGCGCGGCGTCCCAACCAAGGCCCCAGCGCAAGGCCAAGCAGCAAGGAATTGACAGCTACTTAGGGTAAAATGTTTACTGTAAAATTTAGAAACTCTCCATTTCCTTTTTTTTCCCTCTCACTTTGTAAAGCAATATTTTTCCTTTTGTCACAATGTCTACCTTAAAATGTCTGTCGTTAAACTGTAGGGGGTTGAATGATTATAACAAAAGATGTATTTTGTATGAGTGGTTAAAAAACGTTGACTGCGACATAGCATTTTTGCAAGAAACTCATTTTGTATCAGAAAAGGAGACGCAGTACAATGCAAGATGGCTAGGGTCTTCTTATCATTGTTTTTCTAATTCCCCCCACAGTAGGGGCGTTACAATATTGTTTGAAAAAGAATTCTCATTTAAGTTTATAAATCAACACAGATCTAATGACGGTCGCTTCATATTGTTAAATATTGAACACGATAACAAAAATATAACCCTTATCAATATATATGCGCCAAACACTGAAAATTTAAGGTCTGATTTTTTCAAAAAGGTTTCTAAATGGATATCGCAATATAGTTTAAATGAAGAAAACGTAATTTTTGTTGGCGATCTCAATTGTGATTCAAACAACAAGAGAGACAAAAGCGCAAAAATATTGCAAGATACAATTTCTAAGTTTTCATTTCTTGATCTCTGGTTAAATTTAAATCACCAGAAAAATGGTAATACTTGGTGTGACGGGCAAAACGTACCTAAAAGTAGAATTGATTACGTATTTTTCACTGACAACTTCTGCCACAAACCTTTAAATTTCTTTCTACGAAAACCGCCAAATGTTTCTAAGTCAAGATTAAGCGATCATCTTGCTCTCGTTTTTAAATGTGAAATTTCTGGAAATACACGCGGAAAAGGTTATTGGAAGTTAAACACATCGATCTTAAAAGAATCGGCGTATTGTGATTTAATCAACAATTTTTTCGCTGACCTACCCGAAGAAATTAGAAATAACAGCAATTGTAAAACTAAATGGGAACTAATTAAGTTTAAAATCAAGAAACTTAGTATTGACTACTGTAAAAACAGAAACAAAACTCAAAGGGAAAAAATACAAAAGATCGGAAATGAAATTGAACAAATGGAAAATAAGCACTTTACAGAAATAGATATGATACGAAAAAAAGATCTCGAAAATCAACTTGATAATTATTATGAAAACAAGGCAAAAGGAGCACAAATTCGATCAAGAGCAAGATGGATAGATGAGGGTGAAAAGAATACAGCATACTTTTTAAGACTCGAAAATAAACATCAATCACATAACGTTATAAACAGAATCAGAGTCAATGAAAAAATCCTTACCAAGACCGACGATATACTTAATCAACTATGTTTATTTTATGAAAACTTGTATTCATCTCAGAAAATTACAGCTGAAAGAATAAATAATTACCTACGCGATATTGAAATACAAACTAAGCTTACTGATGACGAGAAAGATTTCTTTGACAAATTTCCTACATTAAAAGAATGTTCCGAGGCAGTATTTGAAATGAAAAACAACAAATCCCCTGGACTCGACGGCTTACCGGTTGAGTTTTACAAAATGTTTTGGAAACATTTAAAACAATACATGTATGATGCGCTTATTAAATCTTACGAAGAACAAGAATTAACAAATACACAAAAATGTTCCGTTTTGTCTTTAATTCACAAGAAAGTTGATCTTGATAAACCTCAAAATTACCGTCCCATAAGTTTAACAAATTGCGATTACAAAATTATAGCCTGCGTCTTCTCTCGGCGTTTAAAAAAATTTATAAATAAATTAATTAACCCGGATCAGTCTGGGTATTTAAAAGGACTATATATAGGTAGTAATGCAAGACTTATTTTAGATATCTTTGAATACTGGGAAAGAAACAACGAATCGGGTATACTGTTATTTGCTGACTTTCAGAAAGCGTTTGACTCAGTTGAGTGGGAATTTCTGATTCAATCAATGAAGAAGTTTAACTTCGGTGACAACTTTGTCAGATGGATCAAAGTCTTATATACAAACCCTTACTTTCACATAAAAAATAATGGCTGGATTTCTAGAAAATGTCAGATGAATAGAGGTATCAGACAGGGATGTCCTGTCTCAGCTATATTATTTCTATTTGTAATGGAAATCTTATCTATAAAGGTAAATAAATCAGATAATGTTCAAGGTTTTAAAATATGTAATACGCAAAAGGAAATAAAATGCATACAGCATGCGGATGATAGTACTTTTCCAGTCAAAGATGAAGAATCTCTTAAACATGTAATTAAAATCATTGAAGATTTCGGGTCGATTTCCGGCACAAAGTTGAACTTATCAAAAACAGAATGTATTCTATTGGGAGATCTTAAAGAAGACATGGAAGGGGAGACATCTCTACATGGTGTCAGAATTAACTCTAAAACAATAAAATGCCTCGGCATATACATCGGGCATGACGAAGCAGAAAGAAATGAGAAAAACTGGCTATGCAAATTAAGAGAATTTGAAAAAATACTTGACTCTTGGCGAAGCAGAAAATTAACTATTTTTGGAAAATGTCAGATTATAAATTCTCTATTAATTTCAAAAATATTATACACTGCTTCCATATTAGAGAATCCAGAGCAATCTTTCATCAAAAGTCTAAACAAAATAATAATCTCCTTCATTTGGGGCAACCGCGAAAGAATAAAACGCAAAACCTTAATTAGAAGCATAAACGAAGGCGGAATCGGTATCACTGACTTTGAGTCTAAAGTCAAAGCTATTAAAGCCTCATGGGTTACAAAGATTACAAAAGATAAAAGCAGTCTACTCTCTCTCGTAAATGCCGTTTTATACAAAAATAATATAGATTTTGCGTTTTTAACAAATTCAAGTGTAACAAATTACAATGATCTCATACTAAACTCCCTTCCTGAGTTTTATAAAGAGGTTGTCTTGGCTTTTAATGAATGTAAGGATAATACTTTTACAAATCTTGCAAATCAGAATATTTGGCTTAATAAAAACATTTGCTTTAAAGGTAAACCACTATTCTTTCCGAATTGGACCAAAGGGGGTCTTTTGTTAGTAAAAGACCTCTTTAATGACAATGGTTTCAAAACTGTAAATGAAATTAAAGAAAAATTAGCATCCACTAATAATTTCCTTTGTGAATATCTAATGGTAAAGACCGCCTTAAAGAAACACTATTCACGCATAAACATGCAAACTATAAACTTCGTAAACACAAACGCTAATCAACAATTCTATTTTGACGGAAAATTTGAAGATATTTCTAATAAAAAATCTTGTTTTTTCTACAACATTTTAATAAAAAAGAAATCGCACAAGCCAATCATGGAAAATATCTGGTGTAGAGAATTCCAAATAGATAAGAGTCATTTCGATACTATATATAAAAATAAAGTTCGCTCATTATTTGATAAATCTGTATCAGAATTTAGTTATAAGCTACTACATAATCTGTTGACTACTAATCTATCCGTTAGTAAGTGGGATAAAAACAACAGTGGCAACTGTGATTTCTGCGATACACAAGAAAATATCAAACATTTGATTTTCGAATGTGACTTGATAAAGCCAATCTGGAGTAAAATTTCTCAACTAATAAAGATAGATATAACATGGAAAATGATTGTTATAGGCTTTATTATTTTCAACAACAAATACACTCTTATTTCAGATAATACATTGTCATTCTTGGCGTGTAATATTTACAAATATAAAATGAAATGTAGAATTGTTAAAGACCAGGTTACATATGAAGGAGTGTGTCACTTTTTAAAAAACGCGCTGATGCAATTGTATTTTACTATTAAAAAGACAAAATGTATAAATTCAGATTTTAAAATTCTCGAACTGTTGTCACAAAACTTATAATAATATGTATATTAATTGTATCAATTTTATATGTACTTGAGGGTGAGCTGGCCCTCTGCATGTACATCCATGTGGCAGGACAATATGGACTGTGAAGGTGAACTGTAAAAGGAAGTCCTGCCGCATGATATTACTGTCAACTATTCTGTTTGTAAAATTTATGTATATTCTACTATAACCTTATATTGGGTTTTATTAACATGATGTCACTGCTGCATGTTTTTGAAGCAGCTAATTATCGTCTATTGAATTGTATAATCATGATGTCATTGTTACCAACTATATTTATAATAGAGCTACTTTTTACTAAAAGCATACACTATATTATATAAGTTTATGCTTGATATATTTACTTAACAAAATTACTCTTGATTTACCTTTTATACATGTATAAATTTTGTTACCGATCCAGGGAGCCCCTGGCACCCCTGGTGAGGTATATGATGAGGGCCTCTGCGGAGGTGATGCCTCAAATATGAAACTATGTATGTATTAGAAATAAAATCTTTTATTCAAAAAAAAAAAAAAAAAAAAAAAAAAATTACAAGTAAGTAGTTACCTAGAGCTCGACAAAGTAATCCTAAGCATGTCAATTGATGAACATAAGGGGTGTCAACGAATATTCGAGTACTCGACTATTGTTCGATTATACCGACTATCGACTAAAATTTCTTCAGTTGAATTTTTTGTTAAAAATGTGGTTCATTATAGTAATTTTGAATTCAAGGCAATAAACATAAATTTGCCCATTTCATTTGTTTACAGATCAATATTTTCGTATGTAAAATTAAGACTATAGAAATTATTTGTATGTCGATGTATGTTAGGCAAACAAGTCTTCAAAATCTACACTTTTGATAGTTAAAAAAGAAATGGAAAAACAGTGGTATCAAGGTTATGTGAATCTGAGCCTGTATTCAGCAGTGTAACATCAAACAAGATGTATCATATTCCGAATCAGTCTAACATATACACAGTCTTCAAGTGAAACTTTCCCAAAGTACGTTCTTCGCAAAAATGCAAAAAAAAAAAAAAAAAAAAAAAAAAAAAAACCAGAGTGGGAAAGATAAATCACAAACATGATTATTAATGAATGTCTACCTCTTGTTTTTATAAATGGAGAGGGCAATTGTGTAGTTATGTAGATTCAAATTATCAAGTTTCAACATGCAATTCAATACGCGTAAACTCTGACGTGATACAGCTATTCAGAAAGAATAATTAAACAGCTATTACAAAGTTATAAATACATATAAATTTGGGGACATTTATTAGCGTAATTAAACAGGTTTTTTTCCTGAAATTAATTTCATAGAATCATTTTAACTTGTATTGATTATTTGCACATGATTAAAATTTATACAAAGCTATCTCTCTCTGTTTTTATAAGAGACACGCTTTAATTGTTTACCAGTCAAAGAATAATGACAGACACGTAAAAATGACATCAATTATTGGATACATGTACCAGCGTTATGTAAAGAAAGAAAAAAATACGAGCGTTTAATATCCTGACTTTATATAAAATGTGCAGCTCATATATAGTACTTTAATATTAAATACATTGGATACATTGTACTTCGTAAATGTTTACAATTTAGAAATTCGTTGTATAATGATGATAGCGTAGCTTGAATACTGTAAACTAGTCTATCAAAGAAAAATAGTGAAAATTGCACGAAAAAAAAAAATAAAAATTAAACGATTATTCGTTTATCGTTCGACTAAAGCATCCGACTATTCGACAAAGCTGTCCGAATAAAATTGACATCCCTAAAAAATATGCATATATTTTAATCAACAGTAGATTTGCATGGGAACCGCTAAGAACTCAGTTGCAGGTCTTTGGGCTTCTTTTAAAACAACTTAAATCTGAAAAAAAAAACGTGTGCATATATTTACCATAATAGTAAATAAGTACTCTATTTGGTCCAATTAGAACAAAACAAAGAATTGTATGAAATGTATGCCTATGAGGCTCCTTATACAGTGTCTTTGAATCTGACTGGTTCGCTCCTCAATCATTAACTAAAATATGAAATTCATGGTCCCCCGGATGGGTCCATGTTTAGAAAGGCTTAAAATGGGGCATTGTTATTCACATATTAAAAATAATTATATTTTAATATTATTTATTCAACATATTTCAGGCAATGCATTACGTGAAGGAACCGGACTCAATTTGTGCTTGCATTTAATTAAAACTCGTGTCCTTTGTGTTGTTCCACCAGCATGTAAGTATATTTCAGATTCTGGGATATACGTGAGCATGTATATGTAAACGTTAACACTATATATTTACAGTGCCCCATGTATATGTTTGCCTTAAAGTTTCTAATCAGTTGTTGATAAAGAATCCATTTCGAGTCAGATTACCTGACGGGAGCTTAAAAACTTGTTCTGACAGGAAATTTCTTCTCTGTAAGCACAGCTTTAACACAGACAGCTTTAACAGCCCCGTTACAGGCTGCATTTACGAAATACTTAATAATTCTCCTGTCCAAGAAACAACTCTTTTTATTTCATCAGCTGCAAAGTTTGTTTCAAACAGTTTGTAGGGGAAACAGGAGATCCACGTAGAAGAGTCAATAATCCCCGTTTGACCATTATATAGGACAAAAATCTCGTTGTGTAACATTCAAACCTTAGAGGTCTAAAATGTGAGGACAAGACAGTAGTGGTGATCGACCATAGCCTAAGATGAACAGATGATCAGAGAAAAAAGCAATGAAAAGATCTGGATGCTAAGACTGAAGTCATTCCACCCTAGTGGAACAACAACATTAATGACTTCACAAGGATGAACGTGAACGAGACCCAATCCTGGGTCGTAACAAAGAAGTTCATTTTTCTATATAAAAAAATACGTAAACTTTACCGTTAATTTGCATTAAGAATTCTGGAACAACACAAGCAGATATTCATAAACTTTTTAAAATAGGATACACTGTATATATGTATTAAGAATTTGAAAATGTTTATCGGATAAAAGAATATCAGATCAACATCTTCAAATTCTTAGTATATCCTATTTTAACAATTGCTTTTCCATATTATCTTTCGTCAATTTCTCTTTATCTTGGAAAGTTACGCTATTTTGAGAGAATAAGACAGTTGACGGTTTACTACACGGTCATAATTACATGTAATTAGTGATATTCAATTCGTTTAATGATTTAAAGAGTACATTCGATACACCGGACGCATTTCCTAGCGCTCCGCTTTTTTTCAACAACTGATTGGAAACTTAATATTAAAGATGTGACATTGGATATATATTGTAAAAGTAATTTTAGTATTATTTAATTTGTTTACTATTGTCATTTTTTTTTGTTTGTTTCCCTAATTTGTTTTTATGACTTCTTACCTTTTTCTTTCTCCCGAGGAAAGGACAAGTCGTCTTCGAAAAGTGGACAATTCTTATTGTTCGTGTCGTTGGACATTTATAGTGTTTTAGTAAAATTCTATCCAGGACAAATTTCACCATTTTTTAAATTCCAAACATTGATTTTCATTAACAACAATAGCATTAGATTCAAATGGAAAATTGTTTGCAGTATGAAGCGTTGCTTACTTTTTCTCACAATAAAATTATAGATATGAGATATATATGAAAATAATATTTCCCATCATTATTATCTAATTCTAAATAGAAAACATAATGAAGCGTTGCCATTTAAATCAGAATATCAAATGGTTTTCTGTGGTTGTAAAATGATATGCTTCTATCAACAAGAGTTATCTTTCGATTATCGCCTTTGAAAATATTTTTTAGTGAAACAAAATATTATCTAAACAATTGTGTATCTGAAATTTCTATAACAATTAAAAAACTTACAAAAATTTTAATTTAATTTTTAAATTAAAAAAAAAAAAATTCCTACAGGACTTTAATTTACCATGGGAGAATTTAATTTCCTAGCGGAGTTTATTTTTCTAAAGGAGAAAAAATATCCTATAGGAAATAAATTTCTTCCTTAGAAAAATATCTTCCCATATGATTAAAATTCCCATAGAGAGAACAAAATTCATTAGGGGCTGTATTCGGCCCCGTGTCCAAATCAAATAATGTGCCTCAAAATAATTTAATAGAGTGTATATTTTCATAAAATTACCAAATTTAAATTGTCCAAAGCTCTACTTATTGTCCCCCGCTTGAAAAGTGGGGGATATTAATTTGGGTTTGTCCGTCCGTCCGTCCGTCTGTCCGGCCGTCCGTCCGTCTTTCTGTCTGTCTGTAACGCTTTCGTTTCCACACGATATCTCGAGAACCCTTTGAGCTTTTGCAATGAAATTTAGCATAGCAACTCCCTATGGACTAAAGAAGACCCCTATTGATTTTGAGGTCAAAAAGTCAAAGGTCAAGGTCATGAATAAGCAAATTCTGTCTGTGAAAACACTTTCGTTTCCACACGATATCTCTAGAACCATTTGAGCTATTGCAATGAAATTTTACATAACAACTCCCTGTGGCCTAGTGAAGACCCCTATTGATTTTGAGGTCAAAAGGTCAAAGTTCAAGGTCGAAATTTTATACATTCTGTCTGTGTGTAACACTATCATTTTCCGGGCGATATTCCAGGAAGATTTTGAGCTTATGCAATGTAATTTTATACCAAAACTCCCTAGGACCTCTCTCGCCCCTCTCAAAGTGCCCCGCCCCGTTTGTTTATTAGTATTTATAGTATTACATGTCGCTATTTTTAGCGCAGGGGCATGAGGCGAGTTATTGCATATGAAACAGGTTATCGGCGGACTTTATGTTCTTGTTACATCTATTAGAACTGTTTAATAAAGGCTAAATAAATCAAACACCATGGATTGTGTAAAATTTTGAGAATACCGAACATGAATATATACATGTGACTTCAGTTCTGCATATACTTCACGGCTGTGTAAAGCGATTCCGTGGTCTAGTGGTAATGTCTCTCGCTTCACATGCGAGAGGTCCCGAGATCGAATCCCGGTCGATCCTTTCTTTTTTTCTTTTCTTTTTTTTTTTTTACATACATGTACTTTTCTTTTTTTTTTTACTAAGTGATAGTATTCAGCATGTGAAATGAAAAATTTACGAGGTTATAAAATCATCATTACAGTGTGATAAATTTTCCATATAAAAAGAATCTTCTATACACATAATAAGAATAAGCAATCAAATCTTTATATGCATATTGACATAAATGTATTTTATTTGCCTCAGTATACATGTATACATTTAATAATTCCCCCAAATTCAGTCGGGGGATCCTTTTTTTCCCTAAGGGGGGGACACGAATTCTCTGAATTAGCTTGTTTTTTGTTTGAATTTAAATATAGTGTTTTTTTGTGATAACGTTGCGCAATTTTGACGTTGCTTTAAGCGACGTTATGGTAAGAGGGTTACGTCGGATTTTAAAATAATTTGTATTTTTATTTTACTACATGTATTTTAAATTTTATTTTAACAAATATAAATGTTCACATTATTCATGAAAATGCTAAGCCTTTTTTAATTTAAAAAAGAAAAAATCTTTTTAACAATCGTTTTTGATTTTTCTACTGCTGGAAAAAGGCTGTCGGTTAAAACTGTTTATACTGATATTAAATGTTACTGGGAGTATTTCAAAAATAAACAATTCTAAAAACATAGATTTTACAAGTTTTTATACTGTATTTGGCTCACTTAACAAAACATATCTTAATTTTACATTTTATAATAAAATGTGGTGTAAGAAGCAGTCTCATTTTCCCCCTGGATAAAAATTAATTTTAAGGCACTGATAAAAGAAGATTAAAAACGAGTTTGTTTCCCGATGTCTTCCATATACTCAACAGCGAGTCTTGATAATAATACTACGTGAGAAGCATTATTTAAACGAGGACCTTGTTGAATACGATTGTTATACACCGAATTATATCCCCACACAACGGAGTTGGAGGGGGAATGATAACCCCAAATCGATGGTGTGTTTTTTGTGGGTAAATCCTTTTGAAACGAAAGTATAACGGAAGTGTATAAACAAGGATTTACTTTGATTTATTTACGGCATTGTTTTTCCAATATTGTTACATTACAATGAACTAAATAAAAATTTTACTAGAACTACCTTTTTTAACATACGTGCCTAGATGTATATCAAACGTAAACAAAATAGATACGCTGTGAAGGTTTAAAGAGGAAATGAAAATAAAGGTTTTATTGAAATGATTATACATAAAAATGATTATACATAATATATAAAAAGTACCTTCATATTCTACTAGATAGCCATTTTTGGAAGTAATAAAGTTCATTAAAAACGATGTACTAATAATGCTCATTATTATAGTGAACATTCTCAACCTTACAAGCATATGTACTGAATTACAGATAAAATCAGATGCAAGTTCAAAAAGCTGAGTTAGAATGGATGAGAAAACAGCAAATGAAAACTTCTCTTTCAGAATTGCAATACCTTATACATGTACCTATAATGCTTATTCTGAGCTTATTTAAAAAACTTCAATTTAATTTACTCCTCAAATGGATCTTCGTCTGACACTGACTCGTCTACTGGGTCTGGGAAAACTGTAGCGTTTATCAACAAACTTTTTCCCAAACTTGGACAGATTTAAACGATCCTTTGTATGACCCCGGGCCTAAATACCTATCACGGCTACGACATGTGCACAAACGCCCACCACACGGGCCCCGGCTTTACACCGACAGTAACATCCAGTGATGCTTGATTCGTCGTAACGGATCTATAGGAGATATGACTTCGATGAAATATGTCTACTCTGAATTTTGATTCGCAGCAAATTTGGGTCTTCTTTGTGTATCAAGATATCACTCCCGTCTTGAAAGTGTTCCGCTGCATAACTGCTGGCAAGTTTGAGCTGGTCTATCCCGCAAGTTATGTTCCTAATTTCATCCTCGTTTAAATGGGGGGGCCCCCCAAAAAAACAAGATTTGTAGGATTTTTCCATATGGCTACACGTGAGTGGAGTTTCTTTTGGGTTCAACTTCCTCCTTAAGGGGGGTTCACTTGTTTTGCAAGAAACTGCATCTTGGCAGGAAAAGCCCCTATGGCCCTTTTGTCACCTGTACAAAATTATTGCAATTTCTTTAAGATTTTCAGACTTTTAATGTTGCATATGAAAAAAAAAATAAAAAATTTTATGTATATTCATGACGAACCTGAAGACAGTGGTGGATAATACTTATTTGAGATGCTGCATACAATTTTGACAAAGTTGCCAATAAAAGGTACTTGGCTTGTTGGTAGAATACAATCAAGCAGCTTCCATCTCTTGATGCGACTGTTGGCCGACTTCGCCACCCATGGGACTAAAAAAAATGCAAGAAACTTATAAAGACATAAAACTTATAAACACTTAAAACGTGACTCTAATTAAATTGGTTAAGATTTCATTGACATCAATCTCAACATACCTTAGTTACAAGACGACTTGTGTCTTCATAAAGGCTGGTATAATAGCCTGAATACCAATTTTCAAGGTACGAAACAGAGTCCCTGAATCCCCCTGTCGACGACGAAAAACGCCCTCCTCCTCGATCCATTTTTAATCATCCTCCCTGTTTAAACTCATGATGTGATGGAGGATGGCTGCGTCGTTGTTCCTCGCAAGATAGGGTCCAATAACAGAGATATAATAACCGCTATTAGACACAATTACCATTGGTTTGACAAGTGGACGTCCTTTTTGCAAGCTTTTGATTTCCTTTTTGGGAAAATGAAGTTGGAGCTTTTCTGGATATTTTAGGGGGCCGTCCAGAACTAATAGTGCTTGATTTCCTGTTTCCCCCAAACAATGATTCAGCTAATGGTCTTGTATGCTGTTGAATGACAGTTTTCTTGTTATGTGCTGAAAGCCAAGGTTCTGGGGAACCCAAAATTTTTCCCTTAATGCTCTCCGCACTGATTGAATAAGCCCGACGTACGCTTGCTTTCGATATGTTGAAAATGGTGGGCGAATTTTCTGTTGCATAGGCCGGATTTCATCTTAACAAGAAAAATTCCAAGGCTATTGGCACTGGTACAGAGGGGGTTTTTTAAAACTCCTACTGACATAAGACAACAGGTCGTCAAAGGGAAAGTTTGCTAAGACCAGTGAGACTTGTGTACTGTTAAAAGTTTAAATCTTTTTTTCGGTCAAAACAAATGGGGATGTTTCCTACCTCAATGCAGTTTCTGCAAGTATTTTTTAGAATGTGAGGATGGAGCTCCTGGTTTTAAATTTGATATTTGTGAGAAAACGGGAATCAGTTTTAGGGCCTCTGAGTTAAACCTACCATCTGGCATATGTTTAATACAGCACCTTGAACCATAAGGAATTAAAGGTATTTTAAAAGAGAAAAAAAAGAGTTTTTCTCACTTTTGGTCTCAATTAGTTTAGGCCCAGGTCTTTTGCAGATGAAACAACGGGCATGGCTGGTGGCGGAGGATGGCAGCGGAAGGGTGACCGAGGGTGGGGCTCCTGGCATATCTGGAAGTGTTTCCTTGTTGTTTCGGTGAATATGAACCATCTTTTGGCGCAGGGTTTTTCTTTCCATCTTCTTCTTCAGCTGTACATGGTATTTAAAACCCCCTTTAGTGGAAAGCACATCTCTTCGGGTAAAAGACACACCTTTTTTTACCAGCTGCTTTTTTTCTGCTGTCAGTGCTTGCCTTTCAGTTTTTTTATTTCGTTTTTTTCATAGAAATGCAGGGGGAATCCCCTTTCCCCGTGCCTGGCATCTGTTAGAATTTAAAGATTAGATATTACCACTATTTGTAATGATTTACAATTTTATTCACTACAGTTAGAACAAAAAAGAATATTAATTTATGAATTTATTAATACGCTTGATTTTCTGTCCTGAAATTATGATGGATTGTCAAAATTTCTTAATGTCTACCGTCTCCAATATTATTATCAATGATTTTTTTCTCAATCCCTGAAAATATTATTAGCACTTGTCTATTAATTTCATTTATTTAGTTTTCCTTCTACCCGTAAAACATAAAACGGGAATAACAACCGTTAAAGGGCGTAAAAAATTTATATGATATGTTCGCTATAAACTTTACTGTATTTTAATTAACCAAAATCTTTTAGTTTTATGTGTGTTTTTTCTCTAACTTTTCAGAAGCGGGGTTTTTTCAGTCGACTGTTTACTTGGACATTTTAACCTGTATCATCTACGGAGGTACAGATGGAAAAATTTTTAATTTTTTGTTAGGGAAAACTTATATGTGTTTTGAAACACGTAGGGTATTTGTGGACAGGACCCCCCCCCCCCCCCCCCCAAAATTCAA
>NW_026936633.1:0-7443 GCF_032062105.1 Saccostrea cuccullata
ATTCAATTGGACTGTATTTATTTTCAGCCTTTATATAGCGATTTCACTCTGACACATGTATAATATTTGACAAACTATGGGATTTATTTATTTATTTTAGCAGTGCAGTCTGACTGCTTTATATCACTACAATGGTAGAATGTCTTCGGTTATAGTGCATCACTCATGTACAAGTAAAAAGTGAAAAAAAAAATCAATTATTAAAATATGTAAAAAGTTAACAATTATTCCAGTATTGTCCCTTTGTTATAATCACGAAAGTTCAATTTCAATTATTTAAGGATATCATATGTAAAATTAGCTATTTTACAATTAAATTATTTTTAGGTGTTTAAAGTTGACTTCTAAATACAATAGTATTTCTCTTAAAGACTCTTCATACCGATTTCCGGAAATTTTGATAAGCTATGGATAGGGGAAAAAATTCTTTGTAAATGAGATTGGAAGTTTAAACAATCCTGACAATGAGCGTTCGAACGACAAATTGTCAATCGATAAATGCGGTAAACACCACGTGAAATACCCCCTTTTGTAACCCATGTCCCGTACATGTAGATTTAAATTGCAATTCATTTTGACAAACAAGGTACCTGTTCGTACATGAAAGACAAAGGCTTAAAGGATTTACAATGGCGGCTAGGCATTAAAGGTATCTAGACAATGGAATAAAAAACAAGGTAATGTACACAGTTTATTTGTATACTAGTGTCAGGTCAAATTAATTTTTACCTTTGATTTAAACTAATTTAGTATAACTCTAAGCGATAGTTTTAAAATAAACAAACTGTTACTGTTAATGAATGAATTATTTTGACATGTTTCATTACAAAATAGGCATCTGAATTTTCCCGTGTAAATTGATAGTTATGCTTGTTTTATGATTGACTTTTAGGATGACTCAGCGCGTGGTACAGAACATAGAGAACGACTACCTGATCTGCAGCATCTGTCTGGGACGCTATACCGACCCCCGGCTTCTCCCCTGTGGTCACTCGTTCTGTAGACAGTGTCTCTCTGACTACATCCAACAAACCGTCGTCAGTCCTAATGCACGAACCCTGAAATGTCCAATAGACCGGGGCTTCGTCAGCGGGCCGGGGTCCAATATTCACACCCGCGAGTGGGCCTCTTCTTTTCCTGTGGATCAGTTTGCTTTAAATCTTCTCTCCATCGTCAATGAACAAGAGCGAGGTGGACCTAGGGTTGCTATAAATAGCCAACCAATCAATCGAGGACCTGGACCTCCCTCTTCTGGAACTTCTCACAATTTCCAGACATGCGCAGTCCACAATGGACGTTTAATGGAATACTTTTGTATTGGATGCAATGAACTCGTTTGTGCTCAATGTGCAATTGATAACCATAGAACAAGAAGATGTGATTGTCTTTCCTTTGAAGAAGCAGTGACTAAACTTCAGCCAAAGGCAAATTCTTTACATGTTCGATTTCAAAATTTGATTTTTCGTGCTCAACAGTTGGCGCAATATGGTTCCCCAGAGCACAATAGTTTACAACAAGCCAAAAGTAGAGCAATGGAAAGTTTGACAGAAATAGAGTCAAATATAAACCGTTTCTCGCAACTCTGTTTTCAAAATGCGGAAGATTTACGTCAAGAAATCGCATTTGCGGGACAAGAATTACCTTCGGAATCTCGTCAACTAGCGGTACTGTATGATAAAATACAAGACACGAAACTAACATTTGATAACATTCTGAATACGAATTCAACCCTAGATATCCTTAACACATATAGAAGAATAGAGTCACAAGCCAGTGAATATGATCGCTCGTTAGCCTCCACCACACAGAGAAACCCTCGATATATCGAAATGTCCGATCATGCCACCTTTTCTAGGTTCCTAAATAACCCTCCACCCCTAGCTTCGCTCAAAGTCAAATATCCAAATCGAAGAGACCATCAACAACACATAAACTCTATTAATGAGGACGTGGAGCATAACGCCGCGGTATCACCCTTAACACTGCCCGTCCAAAACCCAAACTCTGGGAACCGAAGAATGTTAACCTCAACAGTTCGAGGACATAGGACTCAAAACCGTCAAGATCAGACTCGAAGCAAAAGTAAATCGGTAATAAATGTTAAAAATCCACAAGAAGACACAACAACATGGCATTTGAATGGAATAGTTTTCATTGGGTATCATGTGCTGGTCATTGATTCGTACAACAACACGTTAAGAAAATGCAGCATTGCAGGAACATTCACTACTCATGAAACTTTACCCATAGAGGGACCAGCGAGTATCACGTTAATGGACAACCCGACAGAAGTAGCAATATCCCAGCCTGAGAAAAAGCAGATTGTTATAATTAGTACCGACCAGGAACTAGCTGTAAAGGAAACGATTCGAACAAATAAACCGTATGATGTTATTTGCTTACACCAAAGAACAAACTTTGTTACATGCAGTTTCAGGGGAGCTAAATGTATTGATATTATTAACAGGGTCGGCCGTGTTCAGATCTCGATAGAGAGGTCTCGTATTTTACGTGACCCTCGATATCTCACCGTGACACGTGACGGATTAATTGTAGTCAGTGATAATGAATTACGTCGCGTGATTTGCATGAATTCAGAGGGACAAGTACAATGGACGCATACCCCGAATGCGGCACCCTGGGGTGTGGCTTCGGATAAAATGGGTAAAATCTACGTTTGTTTGGATAATAATGACGTTCAAACACTGTCAGATGAAGGTCATGTGCTTGAAAAGAAATTCTTGTCTGCAAGGGATGGGATAAAAATGCCGTATGCTATTTGTGTCAGATCAAGACAACTTGCAATTACGGAGTTTGGTTCCAGTTTATTCACTCCAAATAGTCCTTGGGTTCACATCATATCAGTTTAGCTGGAAGGCGGAATGGTGCTATCTGTCAGAGATTGTCTTAAAAGATTAATTCAAGAAAACATACCAAACATGACATTGCGACCATGTAAAATTGAAATCTGGGCAAACAAGAAACTTAAAAAAGAAAATTATTCTGATATAGAAAAAATCAGCTCAACTTCTATCTGCAGTATTTACCTATTAAATAGAACTCATTGTTGGTGATATTACTTAATGTAATGCTTGGTGAACGTTTTATTCTCACAGCCTATAGCTAAAGTTTTTATTGTAAATTAAAAAGTATGAATTTCCTAATCTAAAGTTTAAAGTACATGAAGTTTTCAGATCTAATTGTTCTGTGATTAATAAAGAAATTCAGACTTTAGGAATAATCAAGATTTGTCGTCTCAACTGTTTAGATAATACAGTGTGCTTTATTAAAAATAATAATTAAAGGTCCGTTCAAACTATACAAACCAGAAGCAGAACAAAACAGGACTCTAAAACATCAGAGATGGGATCAAATACCCTGGATGAGTATCCCCTGCTAACCAGTCATTCCTGCCATGTGCTCTATGTCATGATCGGGAAGATGGAAGAACCCGTCGACAATTCAGTGTGCAAATAATGGCCTTACAAAATAAAAATCGTCAATCTGCTTTTAATGATAAATTGTATTTGTTGACAGAATCATTGTAGCGACCATAGGACTTACGAAAAGCTGCTAATATTCTTGTTTTATCAATTTGCTTGTCAATGATTTACCTCGTTGCAGAGACTGTTAACTTAATACCTATAAGTATGTTCATGTGTATCGAATCAGCTGAGAGATATAAACTTCGTATACAGGTTATGTAGGTATATTGCTGCAAAAGTTAAGAAAATGGTTGACAGTAGAAAAGTTAAACACAGCACGTTATTTATAGTCTGGTTTTTAGATAACTTTGGTATTGGTTGCATGTTAACAAAGTTATAAACATTGTCTACGACGTTTTGGACTAACCTTTTCTTGTAATTATTGAAGTTGAAAATATTTAATATATGAAGATTTAAAATCAAATGTTCTTCTCTAGGTTATTGCTTAAAAATTTTGTTAGGTTATAATGTGGTTGAATGAGTTGACTTTCATTGCCTTCTTTTTTTATGTTTTAATTTATCATACTAGGAGTTAGGTCATAGCATTTCTAACTCTGAAAATGACAGTTATTTAACTCAAAAGTCTATGTAAACAATACAAATCGGAAGAGAGCAGACACGGCCCGCCAACAGATTTACAGATGGGATCAGATTCCGCGGAGGAGTAAGTATCCTCCCTTTTAGAGTTTAGACCGCTTTTGTTGTGTGCATCTCGTCATGATTTGAAAAATGGGAAAATTCAGTGTGAAAATAAAGGTCTGACAGTTGGTGTAAAAAATGTCATTCAACATTCGACCTAAACGAAAAATAAATTCTAATTGTACATTATACTGTGAAATCACTATTTTCGTGGGGGGGGGGGGGGTGTTTAATTTTCGTTGTTTTTGAGGTATGATTAGACCCACGAATTCTCCTCTACCACGAAGTGTAAAATTTTATATACAGAACTACTAAAATGTTTTTATCCACTAAATGAAATCCCAACCAAACACCCCCCCCCCACACACACACACAAACACGAAAATTTAACCCCACGAAATAAGTGATTTTACAGTAATATCCTATAACGGTTTTTTTTCAAGACCATTGTAAGGGCGTGTACGGGCGCTTCGAAAGGCATTATTGATGCACATTATTTGAATTACCTATCTTTAATGGTGCACTTTTTGAGTTATCTATCTTTGTTTATGTCTTAACTTAGCGATTAGTCTAATAAATGGTAAAAAAAAAAAAGATTTTTAATTTGCTGTCAAAACTTTTGTACCCAAAACATAAACTTGTATTTGTCAACTTTCCGTGACAATTTTCCCAACTAATTAGCGATAAAAGATATCTATACATTTACCTTAATCTTGTTCTAGCCAGTATCACCGCCTTAATTGTCTCAGTAGAACATTTTACCTTTGATGTTGTACACAAGGAAACTATCACTTACGCAGGAATTATATTTTTCGTAATTATGAAAACAAACGTCCGGTTATATAAGTATCAAAGGAATGAGATAAACCGAAAATTGAAAATTAATTATAAAAACAATTATTAAAACATGTCGTGAATAATAATTCTCCCACGTTTAGATTTCAATGTAATATGTTTTACGGTGTGACCGTTAGGGCGAGCGCAGTTTATTTACTATCATAAACCTACACATGTACTGTCTATCATTCAAGAAAAAGAAAGCAAAAAGAATAAAACAAAACAATAAAAAGAAATCATTTCCCAAGCATCGGGATCGAGATTCCAAACTTCTCGGAAGTTTCCGACAAAATCGGAAATTCCCGAACCGTTGAAGTGACGAAAGTATGACATCAGATAAAAAGTTCTGTTGACTTAGGACGCAAACGCTAGTTTTATGGAAAAGAAATTGCATTAAATCGTTCTTTTCAAGTAAGTTGTTGCTATGTTTTAGCCACCATGTTGCTATGCACCGCAACATGTTTTCCGAGTTTCACGGAAGCAACCGACATAACTTCGTCAAAATTCGTAAGTTTCCGGTGACGTCATTTGTATCATTTCCGAAGGGCAAGGTGAAGGCCGGTGTTGTGGCATGGGGGTATTTTTTTGAATAAGGTAAGGCAAAATCATTTCGTTAAGATTTCGGTAAGAAACAATGTTCCTTTAATTTTTTTTAACTATTTTTGATTTATTCGCGCAAAGGACATTGGGTAGTGCAGGAATTCTGGGAATGTTGCACAGAGAAATTTGGCTGACGTATGTACAGATTTCAATCCGAATTTCCTCTGTTCATACACGTTAGTCTATTGAGCTCGCTGCGCTCGCTATAAATTAAACTTATAGCATGGTAATATTATTTCAATTCTTTACTGTTGCTTTATATATACATTCAATGGTCGTTTGCGGGTTTTAGCTAATCCCTGAAGAACAGAAATGAAAATGGCGGACATCTAAGCAATTGTCGTCCACCGGTGAATAATGTTTGAATAAGATATATTAGGAATGTGTCCAAGTTCTGAAATCAGAATTATTATTCTTTGATCTCGGGTATTTCCCAAATTATAGCTGTAGAATAAGAACGTATTTACATGTTATTTATGCCTGTGGTTTAACAACAGTATGAAACTACGGAGGCATTGAACAGGCAAGTTGGAGAAAAATAAGTAGTAACACAATTCAAAGAAGTTTTAACTACAATTTTTTAAAAACTTTATTTAAATGCTGTACTCATTAAAATACCTCTTTATTTTCTTGATACGTTCATGTCACGGAATTACCCCGGTAATTTTAGACGTTTACCTATTCTGATACGTTGTATCTGCGTAAGAATCTTTAGAAAACGGGAAACAAAGCCTCGTCCTATATAGTAAGTTCGTCCTATCTTAGGATTTTTCAAAAATTAAGGCTGAAAATGAGCCTTTCGACCTATATACCCCATCGACCTATTATCCGAAAATTACGGTATTACTAATGTTTTAGTAAAATCACTTCATTTGATCTATTGATTTATGATCATTTTAGTTGGAGGACAAATCAAGACAGTGTGCAGAGTTTGCTGGAAAAGCAGGGAGATTATTTGTCAGAGCAGAAAAGTGAGAGAATTTTCAATATCACTCTTAAAAGCTCAGTCATAAATCATGCTAAATTCACCCCCAAAAAAGGGGGGTTATGTCGATAAATTAGGTCAACTGAGTAAACTATAGTTTACAGATAGTAACCTGTAATAGGTGATGTTAATGTATACTGTAAATGTATTACATTTGACTGTATATTCTTTTTGGCGAAAAAAAAACTTTTGCTAATTCAAGTACAACACTCAGTGTTTTGCACATATAAACATAAAAGGAATATCAAGAATTAAGCTATAAATCAAATCCACACTAACTTATTTAAAAATCAATCTCTGCTAAATATTGTACACGCTAAATATAATACATTTTCTGTATTTTACATTTATAAACCATATTTAACTCATAGATTGTGATAGCAGAACATTTTTAATCTGATAAATACCATTTCAGAATTTGTAAAGTATGATTACAACTCTCTAAATGTAGTTGCAAATGCTAATAATAGTTTTAGGTTGTATGGTTATAGTTTATGGTGCCAAGTTCACAAAATTATGAAAAGCATAAGTTGATATTGAGGCATTTTTTTGGAGGTGTAAATTTTCTGTGAAACTATAATTCACAGCTCTTAACTAAAGCATAGCCATTGGTCGAGTTGTTCATAAATTAGTACAGCTCATCCATATAAAGATTTCATTATGCAAGGATTTTTTTTATTGATTGTTAAAAATATGTTACTTCTTGATATTGAAAATAAATTTTTCAATTAGTTTAAAGCAGATCTAACAGTAAGTTAAAGAAAAAAATGACAAAACGTGTTATAATCATTTTTTTTTCTAATGCAGATATGATTTAGCTATTGAAGCTTTGAAAAGGGAAATAGAATTTCACCATCAGACCGAGAACTTTCCTATGATAAACAGAGTGATACTGGG